>NW_023494380.1:1526246-1608746 GCF_011100635.1 Trichosurus vulpecula
CTCAAGATTGCTGTGAGAATCAAATGAGTTAGTCTAGAAAGTGCATTGCAAACCTTTTGTTATTGTTCAGATGTGTCCAACTCTTTGTGACCCCATTTGGATTTTTTTGGCAAAGATCCTGGACTGGTTTGCAATTTCCTTCTCCAGCTCATTTTATAGATGAAGAAACTGAGGGAAACAGGGTTAAGTGACTTGCCTAGGGTCATACACCTAGTAAGGGTCTGAGGTCAGATTTAAACTCAGGAAGATGGGTCTTCCTGACTCTAGACCGGGTGCTCTATCCACTGTACTACCTAGTTGCCCTTTGGATAGTGCCATGTAAATGCTCTCCTCTCCCTCCGTGCCCCCATTAGAATGTAAGTTCTTTGTAGGCAGGGATTGTTTTTTCTTTTTCTTTTCATTCCTGATACTTAGCATGGTGTCTTAGTAGAGATGCTTAATTATTATGGCTGGACCTTATTGAAATAAGAAGTCCAGGGCTTGGGTTCAGGCTGCAGAGAAGAGGGGGAAATGAAGTGAAAAGAGCTTTGGATTTGGAGTCAGAGAATCTGGGTTCAGCTCTCACCTCTGACAGTTACTACCTCTTTGACTTGGGACAAGTGACTAGGCCTGTTCTTTTTCATCTGTAAAAAGAGGAGGTGTATTAGTAGCTTTTGCAGAACTGAATCCTCACAATCTCTGAGGAAATTGTGTCCAGGAGGAGGGGATTGTAAAATGTTAGTGTGGCTCTCCAGCGGAATACCCTGTGAAGCTGTGTTCTGACCATTTGCAGCTTGACTTTGTTATCTATGACTTGGGTAAAGGAATATAGGGCATGCACATCAAATTTTAGAGCTATAGATAGATAATATACTAGGGTAACAAGGCAGAGTTCAAGCATCTTGATGTACTAGAGCATTGGCCTGAGTCTAATAAGATAATATTTAGTACAGATTAAATTAACTTGCATTCCAAAACTCAACCTCACGAGTAGAAGGTGAAGGAGGCATGGTTAGATAGCAGTTTGTCTTAAAACAATCTAGAGGTCTTAGTGGGACTGCAAACTCAGTGTGGATCGGCAGCATGATATAGCAGCCTTGCATCATGAAAAGCATAGCTTCCAGAAATCAGGACCAGTCCCATTGTACCATGCCTTCATCAGATCCTGCCCTGAGTCTTGTGTGCAGTTCTGGGTGTCACTGTTTAAGAGGACAGTGATAAATTGGAGAGTGTCCATAAGTTACTGTCATAGAAATTGTGGTTGAAGGAACTGCACATGCTTAGCATAGAGAATAGAAAATTGGGGGGAGGGGGAATTGATAACTGTCTTCTAGGGTTCAATAGCCCCTGTTTGGCCCCAAGGGGCTGAACCTAGAACCTAGTTGGGGGCTGGGGGAATTGCAGAGACCATGTTGGGCTTGAAATCAGGAAATTTTCTTAACAATTCAAGCTATCCCCAAGTGGATTTTTAATGGGCTGTCGCTAGAAGTGGCGGGTTACCACTCCTGATATATTTTGAGGCGGCAGATACTAAGCAGCCATACTTAATAAGTATGTTATCCTGGGGTTTAGTATAGGCATACTTAACCTTCTTTGTGTCAAAGATTCTTTCTCAGAATTTTTTTTATAATTAAGATTTTTTTTTGTTTTAGTTTACAACAATCAGTTCCACATAATATTGAGTTCCAGATTTTCTTCCCCACCCCTACCGAAGATGGCATGGAATTCAATATATCTTCTACATATAACTTCTCAATGCACTTACTTACAGAATAGTCAAGTTGTAAAGAAGAATTATAACCAATGGAATGAATCATGACAAAGAAAAAACAAAATCAAAAAAAAAGAGAGAGAAAAGAAAAAAAAAACAAAGGAAGAAAAGTAGAGCAGTGTGCCTCAATCTGCATTCAGACTCCATAGTTCTTTGTCTGGATGTAGATAGCTTTCTCCATCATGAGTCCTTTGCAGTTTTCTTTGCACCTTGTATTGCTGAGAAGAGCAAAGTCTATCAGGGTTAGTCATCACAGAATCCATACATTTGTTATTGTGTCTAATGTTCTCCTGATTCTGCTCTGCTGACTCAGCATCATATCATGTAGGTTTTTCCAGGTTATTATGAAGTCTGTATCTTTCCCATTTCTTATAGCACAATAGTATTCCATTACCTTCACATGCCACAACTTGTTCAGCCATTCCCCAACTGATGGGCATAGCGTTGATTTCCAATACTTTACTACTACAGAAAGAGCCGCTATAAATATTTTTGTACATATGGGTCCTTATCCTAGTTATGTGACCTCTTTGGGATACAACCCTAGAAGTGGTATTCCTGGGTCAAAGGGTATCAACATTTTTATAGCCCTTTGGGCACAGTTCCAAATTGCTCTCCAGAATGGCTGGATCAGTTTACAACTCCATCAGCAATGTAACAATATTCCACTTTTCCCAAATCCTCTCTAGCATTTATCATTTTCCTGTTTTGTCATTTTACCCAATCTGACAGGACAGATGTGGTACCTAAGAATTGTTTTGATTTGCATTTCTCTAATCAGTAGTGATTTAGAGCATTTTTTTTCCTATGCCTATAGATATCTTTAATTTCTTCCTCTGAAAACTGCCTGTTCATATCCTTTGACCATTCCTCAATTGGGGAATGGCTTGTATTCCTATATATTTGGCTCAGTTCCCTGTATATTTGAGAAATGAGGCCTTTATCAGAGACACTAGTTGTAAAGATTTTTCTCCCAATTTTCTGCTTCCCTCCTAATTTTTGTTGCATTGGCTTTTTTATACAAAAAAACTTCAATTTAACATAATCAAAATTATCCATTTTGCATTGTGTAATGCTCTCTATCTCTTGTTGGGTCATGAATTCTTTTCTTTTCCATAAATCTGATAGGTAAACTATTCCTTGCTCTCCCAAATTGCTTATAGTATCAGTCTTTATTCCTAAATCATGAACCCATTTGACTTTATTTGGTAGGTTGTATAAGATATTGGTCTATGCCCAGTTTCTGCCCTACCATTTTCCAATTTTCGCAGTAGTTTTTGTGAAATGGTGAATTCTTAGCCCAGATGCTGGGTTCTTTGGGTTTATCAAAGAGTAGATTGCTATAGTCATTGACTGCTGCATCCTGTGTACCTATTCTATTCCACTGATCCATGACTCTGTTTCTTAGCCAGTACCAGGTAGTTTTCATGACTGCTGCTTTATAGTACAGTCTAAGATCTGGTGTGGCTAGGCCAACTTCCCTAGCATTTCTTTTCATTAATTCCCTAGATATTCTAGACCTCTTGTTTTTCCAGATGAATTTTGTTATTACTTTATCCTGCTCTGTAAAATAAGTTTTTGGTACTTCGATTGGTTTGGCACTGAATAGATAGATTAATTTAGGTAAAATTGTCATTTTTATTATATTAGCTTGGCCTAACCATGAGCAACTGATATTTTTTTCCATTTATGTAGATTTGACTTTATTTGTGTGAAGTGTTTCATAAATATGTTCATATAGACCCTAGGTTTGTCTTGGCAGATAGACTCCCAAATATTTTATAGTGCACAGAGTAACTTTGAATGGAATTTCTCTTTCTCCCTCTTCCTGTTGGGCTTTGTTAGTGCTGTATAGGAATGCCGAGGATTTATGTGAGTTTATCATATATCCTGCAACTTTGCTAAAGTTGTTTATTATTTCAAGTAGTTTTTTACTTGATTCTCTAGCATTCTCTAGGTAAATCATCATATCATTTGCAAGAAGGCATAATTTATTTTCTTCTTTGCCTATTCTAATTCCTTCAAATTCTTTTTCTTTTCCTATTGCTACAGCTAACATTTCTAGTACCAAATTGAATAATGGGGGGTAATAATGGACATTCTTGTTTCACCGCTGATCTTGTTGAGAATGCATCTAGCTTATCCCTATTATAAATAATGCTTGTTGATGGTTTTAGGTAGGTGCTATTTATAATTTTGAGGAAGGCTCCATTTATTCCTATGCTTTCTAGGGTTTTTAATAGGAATGGATTTTGTATTTTGTCAAAGGCTTTTTCTGCATCTATTGAGATGATCATATGGTTTCTGCTAGTTTTGTTGTTGATATCATCAATTATGTTGATAGTTTTCCTCATATTGAACAAGCCTTGCATGCCTGGAATAAATCCTACCTGGTTGTAGTGTATTATTCTTGTGATAAGTTGCTGTAATCTTTTTGCTAATATTTTATTTAAATTTTTGCATAAATATTCATTAGGGAAATTGGTCTATAATTTACTTTCTCTGTTTTGACCCTTCCTGGTCAGGTATTAGTACCATATCTGTGTCATAAAAAGAATTTGGTAGGACTCCTGTTTCACCTATTTTTCCAAATAGTCTATAAAGTATGGAATTAATTGTTCTTTAAATGTTTGATAAAATTCACATGTAAAACCATCTGGTCCTGGAGATTTTTTTTCTAGGCAGTTCATTGATGGCTTGCTCAATTTCTTTTTCTGAGATGGGGTTATTTAGAAATTTTACTTCCTGTTCGGTTAACCTGGGCAATTTATGTTTTCGTAGTTATTCATCCACATCCCTAAGGTTGTCAAATTTATGGGCATACAGTTGGGCAAAATAATTCTTAATTATTGTTTTGATTTCCTCTTCATTAGAGGTGAATTCACACTTTTCATTTTGGATACTGGTAATTTGATTTTCTTCTTTCTTTTTTTGTAACCAAATTGACCAAAGGTTTATCAATTTTATTGGTTTTTTCATAAAACCAGCTCTTTCTTTTATTTATTAATTCAATAGTATTTTTGGTTTCAATTTTATTAATCTCTCCTTTGGTTTTCAGTATTTCTAATTTGGTATTTAATTGGGGATTTTCAATTTGTTCTTTTTCTAGGTTTTTCAGTTGCATGCCCAGTTCATTGATCTCTTTTTTCTCTGTTTTATTCATGTAAGCATTTAGAGATATAAAACTTCCCCTAAGAACTGCTTTTGCTGCATCCCATAAGTTTTGGTATGTTGTCCCATTATTGTCATTCTCTTGAATGAAGTTATTAATTGTTTCTCTGATTTGCTCTTTGACCCACTCATTCTTTAGAATTAGATTACTTAGTTACGAATTAATTTTTGGCTTATTTTTCCATGGTTCTTTATTACAAATAATTTTTATTGCATTGTGATCTGAAAAGTATGTTTTGACTACTTCTGCCTTTCTGCACTGGATTGTAAGGTTCTTGTGCACTAGTACATGGTCAGTTTTTGAGTATGTGCCATGTACTGATGAGAAGAATGTATATTCCTTTTTATTCCCATTCAGATTTCTCCAGAGGTCTATCATATCTGCCTTTTCTAAAATTCTGTTCACCTCCTTAACTTCTTTCTTATTTATTTTGAGGTTAGATTTATCACATTCAGAGACGGGAAGGGGGAGGTCTACCATTATTATAGTTTTGCTGTCTATTTCTTCCTGTAAATCCCTTAACCTCTCCTCTAAGAATATGCATGCCATACCACTTGGTACATATATGTTAAACAATGATATTGCTTCATTGTTTATGGTGCCTTTTAGCAGGATGTAGTGCCCTTCCTTATCTCTTTTAATTAAATCTATCTTTACTTTTGCCTTGTCTGAGATTAGGATTGCTACACCTGCTTTTTTTTTTACTTTAGCTGAAGCGCAATATATTTTACTCCAGCCTTTTACATTTACCCGGTGTGTATCCCCCTGTTTCAAATGTGTTTCTTGTAAATGGCACATTGTAGGATTATGGTTTGTAATCCATTCTGGTATCTGCTTCCGTTTTATGGGAGAGTTCATCCCATTCACAATCAGTTATGATTTCTATCTGTGTCTTTTTCTCCATCCTATTTCCTCCCTGTTTATGCTTTTATTTCTCCCTTTAACCTTCCACTCCTCAACAAAGTTTTGCTTTTGATCACTGCCCTCCTTAGTTTACCCTCCCTCTTGATTCCCCTCCCTTATCTTACCATTTTCCACTTGCTACTTCTTCACTCCTTTCTGACCACCCCCTCCCTTTTTTCCCCTTTCCCCTCCTACTGCCTGTAGGACAAGTTAGATTCATCAGGGTATGTTATTATCTTCTTGAACCAGATCCAATGACAGTAAAGCTCAAATACTACTCTTCTCCCTCCCTTCTTTCCCTCTACTATGATGTGTTTTTGTGCCTCTTCACTTGATGTAATTTACCCTTTTCTACTACCTCCTTACCTCTTCTCCCATAACCCTCCCTTTACATCTTCTTAATTACGTTTTAATTCTTATATCAGTTATTTTATACAGACATCCCCAGTCTATGTGTATCCCTTTCAATTTTCATAATAGCTATACTATTCTCAAGATTGACATATATATATATATATATATATATATCATACATAAGATGACATAATCCTATATAAAAATGTAAATAATTTGCCCTTATTGATTAATAAGGTTTGTGGAGGTTTTCCCCCTGTTTGCCTTTTTATATCTCTCTTGAGTTTTGTATTTGAAGATCAAATTTTCCATTGAGTTCTGGCCTTCTTATCAGGAAGGTCTGGAATTTACTTATTTTGTTGAATGTCCATCTCATTGCCTGAAAAATTATGCTTAATTTTGCGGGGTAGTTGATCCTTGGTTGTAGTCCCAGCTCCTTTCCCCTTCGGAATATCATATTCCAATTTCTCCTGTCATTTCATGTAGAAGCTGAAAGATCTTGCATGATCCTTACTATAGTTCCATGATATTTGAATTGTTTGTTTTTGGCTGCTTGCAATATTTTCATCTTGACTTTGTAATTCTGAAATTTGATATATTTCTTGGAGTTTCCAATTTGGGATCTCTTTAATAGGGTGATTGGTGGATTCACTCAATGACTATTTTACCCTTTGGTTCTAGGACCTCTGGGCAGTTCTCTTGGATAATTTCTTCGAAGATACCGTCAAGGCTCTTTTTTTCATTGTGTATTTCTGGTAGACCAATAATTCTTAAACTGTCTCTCCTGGATGTATTTTGCAAGTCAGTTATTTTTCCAATCAGATATTTCACATTTTTTTCTACTTTTCCATTCTTTACATTTTCTTGTACTACTTCTTGATGCCTCATAGAGTCATTAGCTTCCACTTGGTCAATTCTAATTTTTATTGACTTGCTGTCTTCATTTTGCTTTTGAGTCTCCTTTTCCAATTGGTTTATTTTACTTCTCAGGATATCATTTTCTCTATTTAGATTCTGAATCTCTGTAGCCATTTTGCGATCTTATTTTTTTTTAAATCAGGACTTAATTTATTGTCTTGTTGATTGTCTAGACTTTTATTAATTGCTTTATTTAATATTTTTAGTTTTCAGCATTGATTTTCACAAGAATTTAAATTGCAAATATTCTCCACTTTTCTAACCTCCCCCCCACTCCAAGATGGCATATATTCTGATTGCCCCGTTCCCCAGTCAGCCCTGCCTTCTGTCACCCCACTCCCCCCTCCCCATTCCCTTTTCCCTTACTTTCTTGTAGGGCAAGACTGATTTCTATGCCCCATTGCTTGTATATCTTATTTCCTGGTTGCATGCAAAAAGTTTTTTTGAATATCTGCTTTTAAAATTTAGAGTTCCAAATTCTCTCCCCTCTTCTCTTCCCACCCACGCTCCCTAAGAAGGCAAGCAATTCAACATAGATCACACATGTATCATTATGCAGAACACTTCCACAAAGCTCATGTTGTGAAAGACTAATTATATTTTGCTCCTTCATATCATATCCCTCTTTGTTCAATTTTCTCCCTTGACCCTGTTCCTTTTTGAAAGTGTTTGCTTTTGATTACCTCCTCCCCCTATCTGCCCTCCCTTCTGTCATCACCCCTTTTTGATCCCCTTCTTCCTTCTTTCCTGTTGGGTAAGATACCCAATTGAGGGCGGATGTTATTCCCTCCTCAGGTAAAATCTGATGAGAGAAAGATTCACTCATTCCCCCTCACCTGCACCCTCTTCCCTTTGTACAGAACTGCTTTTTCTTGCCACTTTTATGTGAGATAATTTACCCCATTCTATCTCTCCCTTTCTCCCTCTCTCAATATATTCCTCTCTCATCCCTTAGTTTGATTTTATTTTTTTAGATATAATCCCTTAATATTCAACTCAACCTGTGCCCTCTGTCTATAAATATGTGTGTGTGTGTATGTATATTTCCTTCAGCTACCCTAATATTGAGGTCTCATGAATCATACACATCATCTTTCCATGTAGGAATGTAAACAAAACAGTTCAACTTTAGTAAGTCCCTTGTAATTTCTCTTCTTTGTTTACCTTTTCATGCTTCTCTTGATTCTTGTGTTGGAAAGTCAAATTTTCTATTCAGCTCTGGTCTATTCAAGGAGAAAGCTTGAAAGTCCTCTATTTTATTGAGAATCCATATTTTTCCTTGGAGTATTATACTCAGTTTTGCTGGGTAGGTGATTCTTCATTTTAATCCTAGCTCCATTGACCTCTGGAATATCACATTCCAAGCCCTTCGATCGCTTAATGTCCTGATTGTGTTTCCACAGTACTCAGATTGTTTCTTTCTGGCTGCTTGCAGTATTTTCTCCTTGATATGGGAGCTCTGGAATTTGGCAACAATGTTCCTAGGAGTCTTCTTTTTGGGATCTTTTTCAGGAGGCAATTGGGGGATTCTTTCCTCTGGCTCTAGAATATCAGGGCAGTAGTCCTTGATAATTTCTTGAAAGATGATATCTAGGCTCTTTTTTTATCATCCCTTTCAGGTAGTCCAATATTTTTTAAAGTATCTCTCCTGGATCTATTTTCCAGGTCAGTGGTTTTTCCAATGAGCTATTTCACATTGTCTTCCATTTTTAGATTCCTTTGGTTCTGTTTTATAATATCTTGATATCTCATAAAGTCACTAGCTTCCACTTGCTTCAATATAATTTTGCGGCTCAAGGCTCTCTGTCCCAGGTTTCTTGTTCTGGGGATTGTGAGTCTAGTTATTGGCTTTGTGTATTGTAGCCTTCAGTTTCCTGAGGTGTGGGGAAGGGATCTGGCTGCCTGAAGCTTCCTCTTCCCCTGGGGCTGCTCTCCAGCACTGTTGCTCTTCAGCAATAGTCTCAGCTGATTGTTGTTTGTGCTGGTGTCTGCCACTTCCCCTGGGGGTGCAAGGGTATGTCTGGGCCCCTGGTGTTGACCCACGCTGGGACTCAGGAACTCCCACTGCTCAGCCACTGAAGCCCCACTTTTGTCTCCTCTATTCCAGCGTTTTTTCCTGAGGAATTCTCTGAGTTAAGGGGGTAGGGATTAGAGCCATTTACCTGGCCGTTATGTCACCCAGAAGTTCAAAAAGATGCGTTTCATACCTTTGGGCTACAAGCCTCAGGAGTTGATGTCTCATGACATTGTGCTGCTGCCTCTCATTGCTTCCACAGACTCCCCTCCTGTATTGAGAGGCCTGAGGATCTCTGCCACTTTCTGGTGCCCAGCTTTCTCCCAGCCTGTCTTGCTGGTTGGTTTCGGCAGCTGCTTCCACTTTGGTGCTGTCTGGAGGAGCTCTGCACGCCAAGCGCTCTTCCAGCCTACAGATCCTTCCTGTCCACCCTTTGGACTCTCCTGGCTTGGAAATTTGCCCCACTCAGACTGCTAGTGGTTTCTAGCTCTCCAAAATCTGCTCAGATTCGCTTTTTTATAGGTATCTGACAGAGCTTGTGAGAGAGCTCCGGTAAGACACTGTTTTCATGAGGCCATCTTTGCTCCCTAGTTCAACCTGTGTACATTCTAAGGTACTGAAAGTACTGGCGGGTAAGATTACTGAAACACTGTTATTATATTTGAAAGAAGGTGAAAATGGTAGAGATAGCCAATGACTAGAGAAGGGAATAGGTCTTGACTTTGAAAAGCAAGAGAGTATGGTCTTCAAATTATAGGCCAATGAGCTTGACTTTGATTCCTGATACAACTCTCTAACGTGTCATTAGAAGGAAGTTAGTGAGGATCTAGAAAAGGAAGTAGTGATCACAAGCATCCACTATGGCTTTATCAACAATAGGTCATGTCAAATCAACTTCATTTCCTTTTTGTTAGAATTACTATAGTGGAGCATCGGATATGTTTTACCCCCATCCTGGTGCTGTCATACTCGTTGAGGGGGTTCCTTTCACATGTAGATTGAACTAGATGGCTGTTGAGGTCCTTTCCAACAGTTATGTCATGGAATTTCCATAGGATGACAAATTTAGAGTTGGGAGGACCTATCAAGGTCATTTTACAAATGAGGAAACCAAGGACCAAGAAGTTGCCCTTCTTCACACTAGCAGTAAATGGCAAACCTGGGGCTTTCAATCCAATCCTGACAAAGTTCAATGTTAATCCTCATGTAATACAGTATTCAAAGGAAGAATGTAATTTTAGACTCTGTGGAGAGTATTAATTTCCAGGACTGTGATTTGTGGGAGAGGCAGTGTGATATTATGGAAAGAACCCTGGATTTAGGATCAGAGGAGCTGAGTTCAGATGTCAGCTATGCCACACTCACTACCTGTAGTATACCTTTGGGCAAGTCCCTTCATCTCTGTGTGCCTCAATTTCCTCATCTGTAAAATGAGCAAGCTGTCCTACATGGTCATAAGGTCCTTCCAGCTCTAAATTTATGAGCCTGTGAGGAAGGTGATAGTCTTGCTGTAGTTTGCTTTGTTTTGACTTCAGTTAGAAAGTATTGTCACCGGTTCTGGGTACCACATATTAGAAATGACGTTAATGAAACTAATGTGCATCCAGAGGGAGGCAGTAGGATGACGAATAGCCTGGAAGTTAGGCCATATAAGAACGAGTTTATGGAGTTAGGGATGTTTAGCCTGGAGAAAAGAAGGCTGTCTTCAGGTACTTTAGGTCTGTCATGTGGAAAAGTGATTAGGTTTATTCTACACCATCGGTGTAGAGGTGGAAGAATTGTCAAGAGTTCATCTAGTCTAACTACCTCATTTTAAAGATGAAGAAAGTGAGGCTTAAAGAGGCTAAATGATTTGCCTTGTGTTATGTAGGTAGTGATACATGGAAGAAATGAGATTTGTACCCTGGTTCCTTGATTCCAAAATTCCACTATCTGTAGTAGGGCCATGCTGGCTAATCAGAGTTATACAAATGAAGATTTAGGTTTGATATAATGAAAAAAATTTCTAATAATTTTTTTAATTGTTCAGGTATGTGTTGGATTAGAATGGTCTCTGTGGTCCCTTCTAACATTGAGATTTGTTGACTGAGTTAAACCTGTCCTTGGGTTTAATGGGCTCCGCCTAGAATCAGTGAGTTCTATTTTCATTAAGCATCTTTGAATAGAGGTCAAGTGAACACTTACCACACTCATGGCTGAGGGGATTCTTGTTCTAGCAGAGATTTCAGGGAAAATGTGCCTTGAGAATATGTAGACCTGGGGTAGCTAGGTGGCACAGTGAGTAGAGCACTGGCCCTGAAGTCAGAAGGACCTGAGTTCAAAGCCAGCCTCAGACACTTGACACATGTGTGTCTAGCTGTGTGACCTTGGGCAAGTCACTTAACCCCAATTGCCCCATCCAAAAAAAAATAAAAATACAGAGAATATGTAGATTATTAATAACATAAAAACCAGAGAACACAGAATTTCTTATAGGCAGCATTCGAAGGTTTGTTGCATATAACTTAAAAGCTTCCATATTTTTGGCAGTGATGAGGTGTAACAAGTTTAAAATTATATAGGTTTTTATATTTGTGTACATGTGTATATATGTATGTGAGTGTATATCTGATTTATATGAATATATACATACATATGTGTTTGATTCTAGCTTCTTTCCCCCTTTAGGAGGAACAGCAATTTTCTAAGTAGAAAAGACTTGATCTAATTTATTTTTTTTACTTGTTGGCTTTGTGAGTAGCATAGCAAAAGTTATAGAAGATTAATTTTTTTATGTTATACAAAATACTTCCCAAAATACAAAACAATCATTTTATTAAGCAAAGCCATCACAAGATGCTATTCTAAAAATGAGTTCATTTCAGATTTACGATTTGTGTTAGGTTTTTTCCCTCCTGTTTTATCTCATTTTTCTTAATATTTCTAAAATTATGGAGTATCTTTAAGGCTTTTTAAACCTGGCACCTAGATTATGAATGAGAAATTCTTAAAATAAAAATAACAGTGTAAATATTGTCAAGTGATGAATAAAAGAAATGTAGCCAAGTTCCTTGAATAAAATATCTGAACTACAATATCTCATCATCTCATTAAAGTAATACCGTAGAAAAGTGTTTTTCCTCTCCTAACAGATTTAAATTCAGGCTGTCAATCTGTAAAAATATTAGTTTGAAGCTTGTTATTCAGGCTTTAAGAAGAATTACACTTTGTTTTTGAGGGAAATAAGCTCTGCTTCAATTGGGTTTGGGTGTGTGTGTGTGTGTGTGTGTGTGTGTTTAAAAGGAACCGAAGACTTTTTCCACTTATTTCAAATGATAATTGATACTTTCTTTGTAAATATCTGTATTTTGAATTCAGGTTCTAGGCCTTTGAATCCCACAGTATAGGCAGAGTGAGATTTTTTTCACAGTTATCCTATCTACCAGTGCCCAATCAGAGTAATTTTAATAGATTTTTCGAAGCAGTAAACAGAATGGACATGTTTTCTACAATTCCTCATTGTAAAATAAAAGTGACTTTGGAGATGGAAAGAGGGAACAATACTTCACAATATCTTAGTGCCTCATTATGACCATGTATTATACAAATATCGACACTTTTCTTTTCACTAATATTTGCTGGAGCCCCCAGAAATTTATCTAGATTCATCTTTGAAATTCATTTGATTTAAAAAAGCCATGGTGCAGAAATAGGAAGAGGTGTATGGTACATAATTGCATAATATTGTTAATAACCATATAGGCCCTGAAGTGCCTTAGAAAGACATCTGCCCGAGAAACCTTGAAAGACAGCGCTCTGATAATATCCAAAATCAAAAAGAACACTTCAAAGTTTCCCAAACTCTTTCCTTGCTATAACCCTGTGAAAGAACTACATATATTGAGGTTTAAACCCAGGTCTTTCCTGGCTCTCCAAATGCTTAGTATTGTAGGGCAGAGGTAAGTACTATCTCCAGTTGAGCGTGTCAGAGGCTACGTTGGGGCCATGAACATCAAGCACAAACATTTACCACCTTTTCTATGCTGAGATGAACTAGTTGGCCTTTAAAACTCCCTTTACATACATCTGTACTAATTCATTTCGTGGGTGAGAGCTGAAGTATGGAACCAAGAAGGATTACCGATGGTATCATGAGACCCCAGCTCTTCCCTAATCTTCTCAGTTATCTTTAAAAGTCAGCTGTCCACACCATATAGCACATACCTGTGGAGAGCAATGTGGAGAGCCAGCTATATCCTGTTTAAGCCTCTTAGGCCTCTGCAAGGCAAGGCCAGTTGAGGATAGGTCTACGCAAGTCAAGGCCATCAAAGGATAAGAGGATGTGACAAGGAGCTGCCCTTGCAACTGCTACCTGCATGGGAAAGAACAGAAATGTTTCAATATGGTTAGCCTCGAGGTAACAATTATTCCATACCCAGGAACAAGGAGATAAAAAATAGTGCTATGTTGATGCATTACAGCATTGTAGTTTTATGAGAAGTCAGAACGACTCAGCAATTAACCTGTATGAAATGCTGTCAGTGTCCCCATTAAAGTCATTCTATAGCCAGACTATATGACTCACCTAGCCCCACATGTGTGTGTGTGTGTGTGTATGTGTTAATTACTTCATCCTACATCATGTACCACTGCTCGCACATACCTATTAGGTCACTGCTGCCATTATTTTTGGTAAAGTTGGCGACTGGTATTAAATCTGGCTGGGGGATTAAATTTGAGCAGAGAGGGCGGTGGTGAATGGCTATTGTAGGAATGGGGAAAGAACAAATCACAGATTTTAAAATCTCCTATTAAAGTCTACAGGTTTGCTGTATACCACTCCCCTTTTTTCTCACACCTCTCTGCATATCTATACAGCACATCTATCTAGGGAAAATGCAAAAGAATAGATAAAAATCTTCTGACATAGAGATCTCCTGTTGTAAGGATTCCCTCCACTATCACATATCTGTCTTGTTTTACTAGATAATCTCTGGGGAGTTGCCTATAGTGCTTAAAGTTTAAGGGAAGTGCCCAGGTGTTAAAAAAAGGATATGAACTCTAGTATTCTGACTCCAAAGCCCAGCATTCTCTTCACTATGCCACGTTGCTTTGGTTTTAGGGCATTCTGTTATTAATGACAATATATTGATATGGTAAGACAGAATCACATAAGTACAATTTTTAATTAATTTAGGTTTCCTATGTAGCCTGTTTATACAGCTATCTTAATAATTAAAAACTAATTGTTAGAGTATGTAGCCATAATGGCTTTTGTTTTCTTTGAATGGCTCAGCTTGCCTCATTGAGCCTCTGGACACTGTGGCTTGCTCTTCCGGGGCAGGAGGCCCGGGGAGCATGCCGGGAGGCAGACGGCTTCCTGTGTGGGGAGTCATGGGGCTGGCTGAGGGGAGGTGTTAGCTCCAGAACCTGGTCTACCCTAGGGGGAGGAGCCAACTCAGGAACCAATCGGCCCTGGTCATTTGGGCGGAGCTTGATGATGTCAGAAACCCTATAAGAGGGGAGAGGACAGCTTGAAGATTCTTCCTCTCTTTCCTTTTCCGGTTGGAGCCAGAGGCAGTTACAACGACCGTTACAGAGGCAGTTACGACCGTTACATCGTCAGTTTCAGTTGCAGCTTCAGTTTCAGAAACAGACACAGCTGAGGCAGGAGCTGCCAGCAGCAGAGCTGATCTACGGGAGGAAGCTGAACAAAGACTTCAGTCCAGTGGGTAATCTTATTACCATCAAGGGGGAAACATGATTTTGCTTTACGCAATCATGTTTCTCTGTAGCCTCCTGGTTACTCTTTCAAGGCGTACCTATTGGGCCTGGAAGATTATGACCAACATATCAAAATGGGGCTTCTGGTTCATGGGTTGGTTACTGTGGAGCCTAAATAAATGTTTTGATTCTTCTGCCTTCTACTTTGAGAGTTTCTTCTATCCGGCGATTCCGAACCTTTCAGACATGTTTATGATCCTCTTTGAGATTATAAACTCTGCCCTCTTATTACATTTGGCGTCACGAACAGGATCGCTAGGTATAAGATCTCTATTTAGAAGCAGAACAATTCCAGAGGAAGAGATAAATATCCCAGGATGGGAGGATCCATTTTATTCCTCCCTAGCAAAAGAATTGGCTAAAAAAGCTGGACCCTGTGAAAACTGGGAACCAAGGCTACGGAAAGGAGATCCTAGGGATTTAGAAAAGTGTTTACGAGAAGTTGGGATTCAGTCAGGGGCATCACTATCTAGGCAAAGCTGGATAGTGTTATCAGCCTACCGGCTAGTATACGAAAGATTGAGATTAAGTGAAAGACATGGGGGCACTCCTACCCCACAGGAAGAAGAGGAATCTCAGATAGCAGGAGACCAAACTGACTCAAATGAGAACTTTTCTATTAATGTGGCTAAGAGCAACAGGAGACCAAAAAAGCCCAGAGTGCATTTCAACCCAGCCCAGAAAGAGCCGGCTGAGGCACAAAACACTACTGGGGTTCAGGATGTGCCTCACACAGAGAATAGGAGATGGTTAAATGATCAGACAAGGGCTCGACCCATACAAAGGAGGAAGACAGAAACCCGAGGTGAAGATTCAGTTACAAGGGAAATTCAGGAAGATTTCTCACCGCAAGAGGTCACAGATATTTTGAGTAGATTCAGCCAAAGAATAGGAGAACCATTGATATCTTGGATGGTAAGACTCAGTGATCAAGGGGCCGGTGGAATATCAGTAGATGGGACAGACTGCATGAGATTCATAGGTATCAGCCATGATCCTCTAGTTCAACAAGCTTTTAGGGAACATCATCAGCAAGGAGATGGTGATAGCAAGACTACTCTGTTGGCATTAGCCGCTGTGGGATGCAATAAGAGATATGATACTGATTCTATGTGGCCCACTGAGCACAGACCCTGGTATTCACTTAGAGATTGTATCATGAGACTAAAGGAGGAGGTAATGAAGACTGCCATTATGATAGGAACTGCAGACAAATATTACAATGATCCAATGGGACTGCC
Source organism: Trichosurus vulpecula (assembly GCF_011100635.1). Taxonomy (NCBI): domain Eukaryota; kingdom Metazoa; phylum Chordata; class Mammalia; order Diprotodontia; family Phalangeridae; genus Trichosurus; species Trichosurus vulpecula. The sequence goes on from NW_023494380.1 coordinate 1,542,362, forward strand.
TCATAGGAATTTAATAATTAGGACAGCTCCCCCTGCTTATAAACAACTAATTTTGAATTTATTACTTGGAGAAGTAGGGAGCCGTCTTACAACAGTGATAAATAAGATTTTACAGTTATATGACTTAGGTGACTGGGGAGGGGATAGATCTCCTCGAGAGAGAAGGGTGAATAACCAGCAAACTTGGCACCAAAGGAGAGTAACAAGGAAAGAAATGTTTACTGCTTTATTGAGAGCAGGGGTAGGTTTTGAAATGATAGATGGAATTCCAACCAATGAATTATACAGAATGTATAGAGGACTTGATAACACGAGAGATAGGGAAATCAGAACTGCTCCTGCAAGCCTACAAGCCACTCAGAGTGAAGGTGACCTTGTGTGATTAACGGATGAAAACTTGTACATTTGGGGAAAGGCTGGGAGGACAATCTTAGTCTATATCTAGGGTGGGATCCTCTTGGCTTCCTCATTATGTTCCTTTTGAAAAGAAACATTTCCCACCTGAGTTTGGCTCTGATGTTGGATCTTTGCATAACTAAAATCTCAACCAAACTTGAGATGATTTTATTTGAAGAATTATAGTCCATACTTGTCTATTCTTTTTGTCCTTTGTTTTGGCTAACCTTGTTGCTAGTTTTGTTTCCTTCAGGCTTAAGCACCCTGCACTTTCCGGTGACTGCCTAAGCATGTAGCATTCTTGGAATTCCTGCCAGCTTGTTAAAGAAATGACCTCTGGAATGGGACTTTTTGGGGGCAGGGCCATCTCTACATCCAATTTCAGCATGAAGAAGCTATGGAAAATGAGACCTTCACCCCTCACCCCAAGATTTTGAGCCCCAATCGTTCAAGGGGGGTGGAAATGATGATAGTGTTCTGTTTACTTATTTTGTGTTATCCTTGCTGTGTTGTTTTATTGTTATGATATTATTGATCCTATGTAATGGATACAAGGATTTAGGGGTGGACATTTGAATTATTAATAATTATTTTGGGGATGATTGATTGAAGAGATTATCTTGCTGGGACCTAGGGGTGGATCGCATTTGAATCGTTAAACCAATGTTTAGGAATGTCACCAAATGATATGTTTTGCTTTATAATGAATGATATGTTTTAGTTTCCTTTGTAATTGAATCACAATGTATGTTCTAGGATACATGGCTGATTAGATTATGTATCCTATAACAAGGGGTGGAATGTAGCCATAATGGCTTTTGTTTTCTTTGAATGGCTCAGCTTGCCTCATTGAGCCTCTGGACACTGTGGCTTGCTCTTCCGGGGCAGGAGGCCCGGGGAGCATGCCGGGAGGCAGACGGCTTCCTGTGTGGGGAGTCATGGGGCTGGCTGAGGGGAGGTGTTAGCTCCAGAACCTGGTCTACCCTAGGGGGAGGAGCCAACTCAGGAACCAATCGGCCCTGGTCATTTGGGCGGAGCTTGATGATGTCAGAAACCCTATAAGAGGGGAGAGGACAGCTTGAAGATTCTTCCTCTCTTTCCTTTTCCGGTTGGAGCCAGAGGCAGTTACAACGACCGTTACAGAGGCAGTTACGACCGTTACATCGTCAGTTTCAGTTGCAGCTTCAGTTTCAGAAACAGACACAGCTGAGGCAGGAGCTGCCAGCAGCAGAGCTGATCTACGGGAGGAAGCTGAACAAAGACTTCAGTCCAGTGGGTAATCTTATTACCATCAAGGGGGAAACATGATTTTGCTTTACGCAATCATGTTTCTCTGTAGCCTCCTGGTTACTCTTTCAAGGCGTACCTATTGGGCCTGGAAGATTATGACCAACATATCAAAATGGGGCTTCTGGTTCATGGGTTGGTTACTGTGGAGCCTAAATAAATGTTTTGATTCTTCTGCCTTCTACTTTGAGAGTTTCTTCTATCCGGCGATTCCGAACCTTTCAGACATGTTTATGATCCTCTTTGAGATTATAAACTCTGCCCTCCTGATACAGAGTACCTGCTCTTGCTAGTGCTGTGCTAGACATTTTCTCATCTTTGTAAGAAGGAAGCACTTTTTGACATTTAAGAGAGGAAGGGGAATTGAAATAGAAGTAGAATCTACATATCAGGACCAGGGAATATTTCCAAAGCATATGCTTTTAATATTTCCTCACATTTTTATAAGTCATGCATCTCTTGTAATATTTTTTGCTAAGTAATTTCAAATTTAAAATGTAAGAAAAACATGCATGTTTTGACAACAGAAAACTTTTAGTATTTTAAGCTTAATATTTGAAATGCATTTGTCACTTAGACTGTGGGCAGCTTAATGTTAATTTTTAAGTATTATAATTTTTGTGCTCATTTTAGTAAACTTTCTAACTTTTTTGGCTAGATTCTTTTTGAAGATGAAAATGTGTACCAATATAATGTGTGCTCGCCTTTATAATGTTTTAATTACCCTGTTGTAAAAATAGGTGAATTCCAATTAGATACACATTCATGTGAAATTTAAATTGCATATATGATTTTTGGATTTAATAAAACTTTGTTAAGTACTTTTGGATAGTGAATTTTAAAGTTCATCAATTGTCAAGAGTTATTCCTATCAGTATTTTTTTTCCTCATAGGCAAGGAGGTGAGGTATATGTGAGATTTTTTCATTTCTATCAAATCTGTAATACATATTTGTTTGTACTACCTCTTTATAAATACTGGTTGTGTTTTTTTTTCTCCTCATAGATACACATTCCTCAACAGCTGAGCTGTTCGTTACTGGACCTTTGCCAACCACTAGAACGTTTCCATCAACATCAGCTCTTTCCACTTACCAGCATCCCAACACCTTCAGCAATAGAAACTTTGCTACCACCCCACCTCTGACACTTCAAGATTAAACTTTCCATAATACTTCAAATGGTATTTGAAATCTCGTGACCCTTTGCTACAAATCAAGAATTCACAGGCTACTATTCCAAGCACTTTGGCATTTGAACACCTGGGCAGTTCTGTGTTAAGTACCAGTATATTGCCTCAGTCTTCTACATATTATTCAGCTCAAGAGTCTGCACCCCACCTCTTACAACCTCAGTTTAGCTTCTTGTCTTCACCCCTTGGAGGAGCCCAGCAAGCTTCTCAAGCCTATAGCTCATCAGTTTTTACTGGTCCTACTACATCCAATGAAAGAGCTCTTCAAAAATGTAGTATTATTAAACACCACCAGCGGCCTTCAAATAGTCTATTCAGACACAACTGACTGGTTCACAGCATTCCTTTCCTAGTTATTTTTCAAGTGCAAGTGTAGCTGATTTTCAGGATACAACCAGGCAGCCATCTTTATCTTGTAACTCAATTGGAGATTCCACTCAGGTGAGCAATGGAGGAGCACAACAGAAGACCTCCCACGTTTCAGTGGGACTGGCTCAGTCTTACCCATCGACAATTCCATCATCCAGCTGTCTTCCTACTTCAAAAGTAAAAAACTGTTCTACAAAGCAACCACCAAGGTCAACTGAGACCCCCAAACCCCAAAGTGTGATGCCTCCTCTGCTAAAACAAAGCTATTCCAAATCTTTACACAACCAGAGTTCTGTGATATCAGGCCAAGCAAAAATTTATTCCATAGCTCAACTATCCAGACTTTTATCAGTTAGTCAGTCCCAAAATTATGCTTCCACACAGTCACACAATGTGCCATCTATTATTCATTCACAGGTTTACACACACAATAAAGCTGAGAAGTTGCCTCCCTTCTATAAAACACTGACATTTTCTGGGCAATCTCAAACAGTAACTTCTGAAAGTCAGACAATTAGTTGCTCCCCTGATCAGCAACAGGTTTTATCTTCAATTACAAATAAGAACTACTCTACTCAAACGAGAGATATTTCTTCAGTTATGTAGTCTCAGAGCTATTCATCTGGTCACTCTCAGGGTTTATCTACTGTCAGTCAATCACAGGTTAGTTTCTCATCTCAATCTCAAGTTTTGTCAGCTGGTAGCTGTTCAGAAAACTATACTTCAGGTCAGTCTCTAACATTAACATCATCTGCTCTTCCATTTTCTTCTTCACCTTAAGTCCAGAATTTGACAGCTTCTAGTTCAACCCAGAATTATATTTCTATGCATTCTTATCAAAGTGCTCAGACCCAAGGATCATCATCACCACAGTTGCATGAATTTTTGCCACCTGCCCAGTCACCTTTTGCATCACCTGTTCATTCACAAACCTTAAAAAATAATAGACTTTCCTCTGATGCAAAATCTTACACTAAAAGGAAACCTGATTCTACTATGTATACATCCTCAAAACAAGGAGATGATTTTCCAGTGCAAGATTTACAAGTGTTACAGCAGCCAGAATCTCTCGAAGCACCAACCCAAAGGCTGCCTGATGGAGAATTTAATGCTCAAGATCCAGCTTACAGAATTTCAAAGGCAGATGATAGATATCCTCAGAGTGTAATTAGAAGTAATTCTTGCCTTGAAGATCAAGTTGTTGATGTTAGTCTAAAAGAGCAAGAGAAGGAGGAAAGAATGGTCAGCTCTATGAAACACCTTACCCAATTGATTGGGCCAATGCCTAATGTGTCAAGCAATGATATTAAGAAAGTATTGAGGGGGCGGAGCCAAGATGGTGGCTGGAGAGCAAGGACTAGTGTGAGCTCCCCGTGGAGTCCCTCCAAAAACCTATAAAAAATGGCTCTGAACCAATTCTAGAACTGCAGAACCCACAAAACAGCAGAGGGAAGCAGGGCTCCAGCCCAGGACAGCCTGGATGGTCTCTGGGTGAGGTCTATCCCGCATGGAGCTGGGAGCAGAGCAGAGCGGAGCAGAGCCCAGCGTGAGCGGCACAGACCAACCAGACCAGGAGCCAGGCAGAGCGTGCCCTAGCGCCCTGAATCAGTGAGCTGCGGCAGTTACCAGACTTCTCAACCCACAAACACCAAAGACAGCGGAGAAGGTTAGTGGGAAAAGCTGTGGGAGTGGAAGGAGTTCGCGGTTCAGCCACTACCCCGGGAGCAGAGGAGGTGGGGCAGCTACAGAAGTACAGCTGCAGTTGCTTCCGGCCCCAGGCCCACCTGGTGGGAGGAATTAAGTGGTGGATCAAAGCAGGAATGAAGAGCCTGCTGAAGATCTAAGTCCAGTCCGGGTTGGGGGTTCTTGGGGAAGGAGGAGTGCTGGTGTGGCAGAGCTGGCGCATCCCCCCAGGCGTGGAACATAGTTCTCTAAACTCTACAAGTAGTCATACCCCACTGAAAAACTCAAGGGTCAAGTTAGTTGGCTGGGAATATGGCCAGGCAGCAAAAACGCCCCCAGATTCAGTCTCAGACTTTGGATTCTTTCTTTGGTGACAAAGAAGACAAAAAGATACAGATAGAAGAAGTTAACAAAGTCAAAGAGCCTACAACAAAAGCCTCCAAGAAAAACATGAACTGGTCCCAGGCCATGGAAGAGCTAAAAAGGATTTGGAAAAGCAAGTTAGAGAAGTAGAGGAAAAATTGGGAAGAAAAATGAGAAGGATAAGAGAAAACCATGAAAAACAAGTCAATGACTTCCTAAAGGAGACCCAAAAAAATAGTGAAAAATACACTGAAGAAAACAACACCTTAAAAAATAGACTAACTCAAACGGCAAAAGAACTCCAAAAAGCCAATGAAGAGAAGAATGCCTTGAAAGGCAGAATTAGCCAAATGGAAAAGGAGGTCCAAAAGACCACTGAAGAAAATACTACCTTAAAAATTAGATTGGAGCAAAGGGAAGCTAGTGACTTGATGAGAAATCAAGATATTATAAAACAGAACCAAAGGAATGAAAAAATGGAAGACAATGTGAAACATCTCATTGGAAAAACAACTGACCTGGAAAATAGATCCAGGAGAGAGAATTTAAAAATTACTGGACTACCTGAAAGCCATGATCAAAAAAAGAGCCTAGATATCATCTCTCAAGAAATTATCAAGGAGAACTGCCCTGATATTCTAGAGCCACAGGGCAAAGTAGAAATTGAAAGAATCCATCGATCACGTCCTCAAATAGATCCCAAAAAGAAATCTCCTAGGAATATTGTCGCCAAATTCCAGAGCTCCCAGATCAAGGAGAAAATACTGCAAGCAGCCAGAAAGAAACAATTTGAGTATTGTGGAAACCCAATCAGAATAATCCCAGATCTGGCACCTTCTACATTAAGAGATCGAAGGGCTTGGAATACGATATTCCGGAGGTCAATGGAGCTCGGATTAAAACCAAGAATCACCTACCCAGAAAAACTGAGTATCATGCTCCAAGGCAAAATATGGATTTTCAATAAAATAGAGGACTTTCAAGCTTTCTCAGTGAAAAGACCAGAGCTGAATAGAAAATTTGACTTTCAAACACAAGAATCAAGAGAAGCATGAAAAGGTAATCAAGAAACAGAAATTGCAAGGGACTTACTAAAGTTGAACTGTTTTGTTTACATTCCTACATGGAAAGATGACGTGTATGATTCATGAGACCTCAGTATTAGGGTAGCTGAAGGGAATATGCATATATATATATATATACACATATACATATATATGTATATACACACATATAATATATATGTTTACGTATATATAAAAGTGAATGTGTATGCATGTATATATGTATGTGTGTATATATGATATATATGTTTACGTATACATATAAGTGAACGTGTATGTATGTATATGTGTGTGTGTGTGTGTGTGTATATATAAATATATATATATATATATATATATAGAGAGAGAGAGAGAGAGAGAGAGAGAGAGAGCGGGCACAGGGTGAGTTGAAGATGAAGGGAAGATATCTAAAAGAAAATCAAATTAAGGGATGAGAGAGGAATATATTGATAGAAGGAGATAGGGAGAGATAGAATGGGGTGGATTATCTCGCATAAAGGTGGCAAGAGGAAGCAGTCCTGTGGGAGGAGGGGAGAGGGCAGGTGAGGGGGGAATGAGTGAATCTTCCTCTCATCAGATTTGGCCTGTAGAGGGAATACCATACATACTCAATTGGGTATCTTACCCCACAGGAAAGAAGATGGAAGAAGATTAAAAAAAATGGGGGGGATGATGGAGGGGAGGGCAGATGGGGGTGCAGGTAATCAAAAACAAACACTTTTGAAAGGCTACAGGGTCAAGGGAGAAAATTCAATAAAGGGGGATGGGTTGGGAAGGAGCAAAATACAGTGAGTCTTTCACAGCATGAGTATTGTGGAAGGGTTATACATAATGACACACATGTGGCCTATGTGTAATTGCTTGACTTCTTAGGGAGGGTGGGTGGGAAGGGAAGAGGGGAATCAATTTGGAACTCAAAGTTTTAAAAACAGATGTTCAAAAATGAAAAAAAAAAGTTTTTGCATGCAACTAGAAAATAAGATACACAGGCAATGGGGTGTAGAAATTTATCTTGCCCTACAAGAAAGGAAGGGAAAAGGGGATGGGGGCGGACTGGGGTGACAGAAGGGAGGGCTGACTGTGGAATGGGGCAACCAGAATATACGCCATCTTGGAGTGGGGGGAGGGTAGAAATGGGGAGAAAATTTGTAATTCAAACTTTTGTGAAAATCAATGCTGAAAACTAAATATATTAAATAAATAAATAAAATTTAAAAAAAGGAAAAAAAAAGAAAGCATCGAATTTAATGCAGACTTCACAAGTAAACACAAATACAAAAGAATTAAACCAGCAACATCCTCTTCTGCCTAAGGTTCATGAAGTACAGGTCCAAGAACAACATAGTCAGGCAATCCACCCTTCACCACAGATTCAAATTCAGACTAATGCTTTAAGACAAGTCCATCAACTATCCTTGCCTAATTCACAGGTACTTCTAGATTCTGCTTTGGACTTGCAGATTTTTCAGCAATCAATTTTACAGGCAGGCTTAGGCCAAGCAAAGGTATCAACACAGATACAGCCTCTTCACAGTTCTCAGCAAATAGTACATCCATTCCTTCAAATGGATAGCCCTATTATTCAAAGCAACAGTGGACATTCTCAGAAGCAGCTTCATCCTCAAAATTCTGAAGTTATTACAATGGATCTCTCAGAATCTTCTAGACCACTATGACAACATCTGGCAACAAAAGGCATTTTTAATCAACCAAATCAATGTGATTCAAAGAATCAGTTTGTTTCCCTTGGTTCCTTGTGTTTTCCAGAGTCAATACTTCTCAGGGATGAGAGAAACATTTTATCAAAGATGATATTTTAGAAATTACTGCTGTTGCTTGTGGTGTTACACCATCTGATTTTGCCAGATCAACTGAAAGTGAAACACTTCTAACGGTGGAGAATGGTGATGATCCCAAATCCCATTTTCAGTAATAAGCAGATATTAGGCGTGTGACTCCAGATTTCAACTCCCTGACAGCCATGGTTGGAAAATCAGAACATCTCAATAATATTTCCTTAAATGGAGGCCAAATTACTATAAACGTTTCATCTATACCTATAAGTCATTCAAAGAATATGAACCTTGATCAAAAGCATCTTGAAACTCCTGATCAAAATATCACCCACTCAGCAATTGAGGAGCAGCAGCAATGCTCTGATATAGTGAATAAAGCCTCTCAATGAATCTGAAGAAGACAATGAAGTCCCCACTGATGGCCTGTTAAATAATAGAGACCAAGAGTTTGTTACTAGTAGCAAAAGTCTAAGTGGAAAAAGTGCTGTTTCAGAGAATGAATTTCATATGGCTAGTGACAGTAGTGCTACAGAGTTCCAGAATAAAGTCTCACTTCCTCTAATAGCTATGGCACAACCTGGGGATATGATCAGTGTCAAGACTGAAGAAAATGACCAAGATATAATACAATTCAACCTTCAGAAAAAAAGACTTACAAGAAAAGGGCTAAGGAAGGAGGATGATAATAATAGTAACCAGAAACAGGTAAAATGGCCCCCACAGAATAACTGTCAGAATTCCAGGGGCACAGATACATGCTTGCCATTTTCTTCTTCCAGTTCGGAATGTTGTCATGGTGGTTATTGGTATCAAGCAAAGATGAGACAGAAGATCAGAGAAGTTGAAGAGAAGCAGCCAGAAGTGAAAATAGGATTTATTGCCTCTTTTTTAGACTTTCTGAAATCTGGACCCAACCAGCAGTTTTCAGGCCCTGCTGTACAAATGCCAAATCAGACTCCATGGCCAGGGACCCAGGTTGTTCGTGCACCTTGCCACACCCAACTCCCAAAGACTTCATCTACTTCACCTGCGGTATCTGAAGCTGGGGGGCTTTAGTCCTTCTAAAAAAATTGATGAACTCAAGAAAATCTTTGAAGCTTAACCTTCATTTTCTTCTGATGATGAAGATTCTGGAGGATGCAGTAATGATCTTCAAAAGAGCATCTCCACTGTTTTATCTACTTTGGATGATACTTCTGACAAAAGAATAAATCAGGTAAAATTTTACATTGGTAGTCAGAATTGTAATTTAGCACTAGCATAACAATTTCTAGTAGGATTATAAGTTTTAAGCTTTTTAAAAAATTAAAGTAGGTACAGAGATGGGAATGGGATAGAAAATGCTGGTCTGTAGGTGACGTGTATCTTAATTTCAAATGTTTTTTTTTTCAGGAGGAAGTGGTTACTCTGCTGGAGTGGATGCTACATTGCTATTATCTTCCTTGAGATAATATTCACTTCCTTGAGTGAAAGCTCCAACTAAATCTTCTTATAAGAACATACAGCAGTTGCTGCCTCTTTTCTTAAAGCAGCTCAAGCATTTCCTTAGTCAGGCTTTGCCCCTAAAGTCCTTTAACTTTAAAGGATCCCAATCTTGTGGTAACGTTTCATAAAGCAAGCTCTCATTATCTACTTAGTCATCCTACCTATTCCATTCCTGTGATATGAGCAAATAAATAAATAAATAAAATCTAGAGCTGTTGTACTGACAGGGAAGGTTAAGGACACAAACTCAGAAGAGAATGCCTCCAACACATCTTAAAGCAAAGCCTCAGAGAAAAACACAACTTGTTTACAAACTAAACTGTAATTTCTAGAAGAAATTAAGCAAGAGTTTTTACCAACAAAGATAAATGTTTTTATAAATGAGATGAGGAGAGCAGCTGGTACCTCATCTTTCATCTGAACTGGTCAAAGGAAGGAATACAACTGAGATAATTTTCTAAAGTGCCTGCTGGCACTTGGTAGATGTTATATAAATGTTAGTAATTATCCTTTTTATTGCCCCACTTTGTGTCTTGTATAACTGTATATATGCACCTGTTGTTTCCCCCCTAGAACCGGAAGCTCCCTGAGGGGGAGCACTCCCAGAGCACAGCACAGTCCCTGGCACTCTGGAGGTGCTGTATCATCTCCCACCCCCTACACAGGCATTAGTCCTCATCCTCTGTGTTCTCTGTGACTTCCGTGTACATTAGAAATTAAGATGGGCTTTTAGCACTTATTCAATCAAGTGCCCTTGAAGAGTTTGGCCTTTGTTTCCTTGATTAAATTAGGAGTCCTGGATGACCTCCTTGCCTCAAGGGAAAGCCTAGTTTACACGCATTTGAGTGAGATGTTTGTGACATCAGAGACTTTTAGACCATGTGGAGTTAAGTTGAATTTTTGTAGGTCACATGGGTGAGTCCCATGTGTGACTCGCCTTTGACCCTGAACAAGATATATATACCCAGAGCTTGCTGTTCTCCCTGGGGGCTCTCATTCTTGGAGGTGTGTTGATATGTAGACTCTGAGCAGCTGGAGTTAAGTGCCCTCCAGCTTGTAAACCCAGATGTTTGGGCTTTGTTAAACTGTGGTAACTATGCATTGAGATTTGAAGCAAACAAGGTCTGTCTGTTGACATTTGTAATTTGTTTGTGTTTGCTCTGGAGTTCAGGGTGCTGGCTTTTTCCCCTGAACTAAGTGGATGATGTTTGTACGTTCGATTAAATTGAGATTGTTAACCCCTTAATGTAGTAAAGCAGATCAAATAACCTGTGTTGGCAGCTTTCTGTGTGCTGGTTATTGGTGGGTCTTACACCCCTACAGCAGCTGCTAGTAGATTGTTGCAACACTGTGTCATCTAGGGAGTGCCGGATGCTGTTAGCGCTTTCCCCAGACTCCTCTGCTTGAGCTGTCACAAGCCACAGACTAAAAATGAATGGTTTTAAATTAAAAAGATAGTAGAAAGATATCACCCTTCATTACTATTTTAGGCCCATTGCTATGCCTCGTATTTATTTAACAGCAGCATAACATTGCTCAATATAAAAGCAGTTTACATGTGGCTCATTACAGTCACCTTGGTGCTTTTGTGTTTTTTCTCTCCAAAGCTATCATAGAGGAGGATTTTCTTAAGCATAAAGTTCAATCCTTGTCGCTTCAAGCTCCATTGTTCCCTGATGCCTTCTTCAGTGACTTTAGATTCTAATCTTGGAGTCAGAAAATTTTACCTTTGAAGGAACCATAGAGAGAATCTCACCTGCTTTCTTCATTTTAGACAATAGCGCATTGAGATTCCCAGCAGTTCAGTGCCTTGGCCAGGATTCCAGACTATAAATCCAGCATTCTTGATGCTACCCTCTCAGATCCACCACATTAAGCTTGGCTACTACAGCATTGTCTTACCGACCAGACCTCTCCCTCCTATCCTACCACCTTTTTTCCAGGTCTGTGATAAGCTCCTGACCCCTCCATACCAGGGGTTTATCTCTGGGTTACTCATCTAGCTAGACCTGCATTTCTGTGAGTCTCTGTCAACAAGAATAACTCACTGTAAATGAAGAGCACTTGGCCTCGCACACGTAAGGGATTTGAGGCTGAGGACTGATTGTGTGTCTATACTTTGTTTAGTTCCAGAAGCTGTTAAGGCTACTACTGGTACAATACCAACTCCTCCTCCTGCTACTGCTGCTGCTGCTGCCACCACTCCCAATGCTGCTGTGAAACAAGAGTCTGTACACAAAGCTCTGTCCCCTGCAGTAAATGCTTCAGAAAACACAAGGGCTGCAGATCCCCCAAAGCTCTTAGTCCTTGATGTCAATGGTGTTTCTTCAGACCAGTTAGCAAAGGTCCAGGAAACTGGATGTGCAGAAGAGAACAGCAACAGTGGAGGAGAAGGCCAGTACAGAGAACAGGATGAATTTATTGTGAAGGTGGAAGACAGTGATAACCTGAAGATAATCACAGTCTAGGAGAACCTGGACGTGCACCCTTTAAACATCATTGTGATAACTTTAAACAAGATATTATAATAGACCCTCCAATTCGCCTCCCCACCTCCAGTTTCAATTCTCTTCAGCTCATCTCTCTGCCAAAATAACCTTCCTTCTACATAGATAAGTCTATGCTACTCCCCTGTTTACAAGCCTTTTATTTTATCTTTATTATTTTTTAATTTATTTTAGTTTTCAACATTCACTTCCAAAAGATTTTGAGTTCTAAATTTTCTCCCCTTCCCCAAGATGGTGTGCAATCTGATATAGGCTCTACATATACATTCTTATTAAACATATTTTCACATTAGTCACGTTGTAAAGAAGAATTAGAAGCAATGGGAGGAACCACAAGAAAGAAGAAACAAAACTAAAAAAGAGAGCAAGTAGTATGCTTCAATCTGCATTCAGACTCCATAGTTCTTTCTCTAGATGTGGACAGCATTTTCCACCATGAGTCTTTTGGAGTTGTCTTAGAGCCTTGCATTGCTGAGAAGAACTAAGTTTATCAAAGTTAGTAATTGCATAATATTGCTGTTACTGTGTACAATGTTCTCCTGGTTCTCTGCTCCCTGTCATTTTAGAATAAATTGAGACTTCTTAGACTGGCATTGAAGCCTTTCCATTCTGACTTGAGGTTACTTTTCTGACCTTATTTCACATTGCTGACCATCACACATTCTGTTCCAGCCAGTCTGGATTAGTAGTTAGGTCCCACAGTCTCTTCAGAATAGACATGTGGGATGAGTGCAAGTGAAAAGGTGAGGATGACACTGAGGCTGGGAGCCTGGATGACTAGGAGCACCTTCAATCTTGGACATGTTGAGATATGGGGCATCCATATCCAAGATGTCCAGAAGGCAGCTGGTGAAATAGGAATGGAGCTCAGGAGAGACGAGGGCTAGGTATGTGCATCTGGGAACCATCTGCATAGAGACTGAACCCATGGGAGCTGATGAGATCTCCATGAGAGAGAGGGAAGAGGTCCTTGGGAGATCCCCACAATGACACGGATGACTATCTGGCAAAAGAGACCAAGAAGAAGCATTCAGACAGGGAGGAGGAAATCCAGGAGAGGGGTGATCAGAGTCAAGGAAGATGAGGATGAAGAAAATTAAATTTGCCAATGAAGAGATCATCAGTCACTTGAGAGGGCCATGTGGTCTTATTCTGCATTCATGGTGAGATGACTTATTGATGACATATCCTTGGTGAGGCTGTAGACCAGGGCAAGAGGAGGTCCTAGATCCCCTGGGGGCACCATGATTATACCAGATATTAATTGGCAGTTTTTTCTGCCTACTACCCAGTTCCAGGTCATAGATCTGCCAGGGTCTTCTGAGAAAGGGATTTGTTTAGGTCCCTATTGACATGCCACAGTGGATAGAACACTGGGCTAAGAATCAGGAAAACTCATCTTTCTAGCTGTATGACCCTTGGCAAGTCACTTAACCCTGTTTGCCTCAGTTTCTTCATCTCCAAAATGAGCTGGAGAAGGAAATGGCAAACCACTCCAGTACCTTTGCCAAGAAAATTCCAAAGAGTTGGACATGACTGAACAACAAGAAGATTCTTCTCATCCTTTATAATTAAATGACGAGTACAAATGATACCAAAACTGAATTCTCTTCTAACTATATCCTATTAGATGGAATTATCCAAAATAGACATAATAACAGAGAAAGGAGGACTGGCTCAAGGCTTATTGGCACCATGGGCAAAGTGAACCTTGATGCCTTTAATATTTGCCATTTGGGGCACCCTTTATCATATACTACTGTAATATCAATTAAGTTGGGTGTCTTTGATTGAGTCCTATTAGGTGCTAAGCCCCAGGCCCACACCCCTATCTATTAGGTGCTAAGCCTATGTGGGTGTGAAGCCCTCAGGGTCCTAAGGGGAGTTGCTAAAACCAGAGCCAATAGTAAGAGCTTGAGTTCTGGTCACTCAGTTGACATTTGATGATGGCTAAAGAGTGCATAAAAAGAGAGAACAGAGCTATTTGCTTAGGGCTCTTACTCTTGGCAGTTTGCTGATGTGGAGACTCTGGGCAGCTGTAGTTAAGAGCCCTCCAGCTTGTAAACCCAGATGTTCAGACTTGGTTAAACTCTGGTAGCTATGAATTGAGATTTGAATCAAGATCTGTATGCTGATGTTTGTAATTTGTTTGTGTTTGCTCTGGAGTTCAGGGTGCGGGCTTTTTCCCCTGCACTAAGTGAATGATATTTGTATGCTGGATTAAAGTAAGATGGTTAACCCCTTAACGTTGCTTTCCTTAGTAAAGCAGATCCAAAGAACCTGTGCTTGCAGCCTTCCTGTTGTTGGGCTTGTGTTGGTTTTTCACCCCCACAGCACCTGCTAGCCAATTGTTGAATCAAATGGCATAGTCATGGCAGGATCTGCATTTTAAAAGGAAAGTATGGCATCTTGGGGTACTGGGGTGGTTGAATGTTTCCCAGTTTTTTGATTGTTCTTTGTACTTGGGGTGGCTATGGTTCTATGGAGCCCCAGGAGCAACCTAATCCCTCCTTCCCTCTCCCCGTACTCTGAAAGAGACAGGCCAGAGGAAAGGCTGTGGGAGAAAAAGCCCATGCATGGGGAAGGGCTGGATGGCCTGAGTAAGGGCTTGAGCTGATAAGCCTGGCTCTGGAGGACTGTGCTGAAAGGGTGAATATTTTGAGATCGAATTGTATGCGGAGTTTTGAAACAGTAGCAGATGTTCGGACTTTGTTAAACTATGGTAACTATGCATTGAGATTTGAATCAGACAAGGTCTGTCTGTTGATGTTTGTAATTTGTTTGTGTTGGCTCTGGAGTTCAGGGTGCTGGCTTTTCCCCCTGAACTAAGTGAATGATATTTGTATGCTGGATTAAAATAAGATGGTTAACCCCTTAACGTTGCTTTCCTTAGTAAAGCAGATCCAAAGAACCTGTGCTTGCAGCATTCTTGTTGTTGGGCTTGTGGTGGTTTTTCACCCCTACAGCAGCTGCTAGCCGAATTGTTGAAACAACTACTTAGGGACCTTATGACCTGGTACTGGAAGAAAACAAGGCATTTTAACTCTCTGCTGGATCCAGACTTAATAAAATAACCTGTCGCTAAACTAAAAACCCCAAACACCAATAAAGCAAAAAGCACTTGGTTCAAGAGAGAGGAAAAGAACACAACTTCATTAAGTTTCTCGCTAAGGGATAAGTCCTGCCAAGAGAACTGCTCTTAGGAGAATGAGCCCACAGCCTATACATGTTACATACATCCTGTTTAATTTTTAATTGATTGTGATATTATTTCATTACAACTGTGGACAACTGCAAAGACAGTGCTAAGAGAACTGCCTGAACTTACATCTCCAAATTGATCTCTTATCCTTATAATGTTCTGAGTTTGGTCAAGGCAGTGCCCCCCCAAAATGTAAAATTGTAGTCACACAGGTTCAAATACCAGGAAAAGGCTAAATCTGTGCTTTTCCAAATATAAACAGAAGTTTAAGAAATTTTACCACCAAAAAAATACCAGTGTGGCTCAAAATTTTATGCAACATTTGACCTCCTATTCCCCTAATCCCTGTGATTTAGATTCCCCATCTGTCAAAATGAAAACCCATACTCCCTCCTCTCTCTCCTCTCTTTCTTATCCTCATCTAGCTCAGCTCTAGCCCACTGAAGTCCCTTTCCTCCTCTGCCCTGCTCTTTATGGCCTCTGATCTCTCTACTCTGTTTTAATAAATTCCCCATTATGGTTGTTTTCCTCCTCTTACAGTTTTCACTTTCTGGCATTCACAGAAATGTGGCTCTCTCCAGATGTGGGCCTACAAAGGGCACAGAAGATTATATTTAACTTAAGTTTTGCAAGTTTAATCTAAAAGGCTATAAACTAAGAAGTAGATATGGAGGATG
The DNA here is from genome assembly GCF_011100635.1 of Trichosurus vulpecula. Classification (NCBI taxonomy): domain Eukaryota; kingdom Metazoa; phylum Chordata; class Mammalia; order Diprotodontia; family Phalangeridae; genus Trichosurus; species Trichosurus vulpecula. Next base: position 1,558,382 of record NW_023494380.1, read on the forward strand.
AAAAGTGCTGATGCATGTCTACCAACTAGGTATCAGAGGATAGTGACAATGAGGACAATGGACAAAATACATATATATGTATTCAAAAAATTATAGTAGTCTTTTTATGATAGTAAAAACAAACTGGAAACAAATCAACAAATCAGATGCCCATTAATTACAGAGGAGGGTTACAATAAATCATCACATTTGTAAGCAACTAGACATTACTGTAACACAAAAAATGATGTCCAGACACTTGGCTAAATGCTGGGGATACAAATACAAGCAAGCAAGCCAGTCCCTGCCTCTAACAAGGGAAAGCTAAGTGTAAAAGGGAGACAGAAAGGGGAGGGATATGAGAGCATGGCATGGAGATAGCCTTGAAGTGACTAGATTGAGATAAGGTGAAAGTTCAACAGAGCCCAGAGTGGTTTATTGAATTTAATTTATTTTAGAGGAAGCTGGATTCCATTAATTGCAAGAGATGAGTGTGAACAGAGAACATTATATTAATTCTGTAGACAGACTAGGCAAGATTATGTTTTAAATTGTCTTAATAAAGCAGTATGTCAAGCTGATGTCATTTTGTATTCCAGCGTTCATAATTACTTGAAAATAGACTGTGACCCATTTTTTGAAATATCTTGAATTCTTCAGAAGACATGCCATGTCCAGACAAAATAATGATAACATTAGCAAGTGACTTGTCTGAAACAATGCAGTGAACAAGCAGATACAATTAAAGACAGAACTTAACTGTGATTTATTCATGACTGTAAAGTAATTTGGGGAATTTTCTTTTAAATTTCCTCCACTGGAAGAAAATTCACTCCATTCCCCAGAAGTCAGTCATCTCTACATTTCCAGGAAGCGGCAGGTATTAAAACCGATATTCGCTCTGTAGCCCATCTGCTTTGGTATTTTTAACTAATGCTTGTTTGACAACAGAAGCTTCAGGTAATTCTGCAATAGTTAATTTGACTGTTTTTCCAAGCTAGAGAGCTAGACCACTGAAATTTTACAGATTGAAGACTAATTGGTCAGTTTTTTAAAAAATTAATTAATTTATTTTTACTTTACAACATTCAGTTCCACAAGCTTTTGAGTTCCAAATTCTCTCCCCCTCTCTCCCTAAGCAGGCATGCAATCTGATATAGGCTCTACATATATATTCACATTAAACATATTCTCATATTAGCTATGTTGCAAAGAAAAATTATAACCAATGGAATGAACCATGAGAAAGAAGAAACAAAACGAGAGAGAGAGAGAGAGAGCGCGCAAATAGTATGCTTCAATCTGCATTCAGACTTCATAATTCTTTCTCTGGATGTGGATAGCATTTTGGGGTTCTGTTAGAACCTTGCATTGCTGAGAAGAGCTAAGTCTGTCAAAGTTAGTCATCACACAATGTGGCTGTAACTCTGCAATGTTCTCCTAGTTCTGCTCCCCTCACTCAGCATCAGTTCATACAGGTCTCTCCAGATTTTTCAGAAGTCTGCCTGCTCATCATTTCTTATATCACAATAGTATTCCATTATATTTATATACCACAACTTGTTCAGCCATCAATTTCCTGTTCTTGGCCACCACGAAAAGAGCTGCTATAAATATTTTTGTACATGCCGGTTCTTTTCCCATTTGTATGATCTCTTTGGGATACAGCCCTAGAAGTGGTATACACTAAATGGTCTGTTTTTAAAAGAGGAAATAGCTGCCTAATCAATTTAGACCAAAATTCCTGGGATCTAAATTAAATTAGGGTAACAACCATCCTGTTTATTACTTTAAACTTTAACCTCTCCATTGGAGGAGGTTCTATTCTACAGGCCAACATTGGGGGCGGGGGCGGGACAGCCACACCGATAACCTGCAAGACAAGTCAAGAAGGAGGAGAAAGGGCTACCTAGCAAGTGGGGAAGGTTTCATACAGGGGGAAGCCCGAGACTGAGAGCTGGTCGAGGAGGAGCCATTCTAGACACGACTTTTTGAAAGCATACAAGACACAGACAGCAGTTCCAAAGCTCTCCCCTTCTCTGGTATTTGCGCATTTCCTCCTACGTGCCCAGCCCCAGGACAGGTGCGCCAATGAACACTGTAAGCATGCAGGCTTACAATGGAAAAGTTGAGAAATACACGCGGGGCGAGCGCCCAACGTCTTGCCCAGATCAGTGCCCGGAGTTAAGGGCAGATGATCCGTGCGGGCTGGAGTGGCCTGAGCTGTCACTGAGGGGGCAGAGGGCGCAGGACTGGGGGCTTTCGGGCAGGCAGCCGCCCGGGGGAAAGGTGCTGTCTTCCCCGCACCCCCGCAGACCTATACTAGCGCATCCGCGCTCCGGGCGGGGGCAGTGATGGATGGCTGGGCCGCTGGGCTCAGGCTGGGGAGGGCGGAGGCCCTGCCCAGTGCCGCACCTCCTCCCGGCGCACGTGGGCAGCACGAGGGGCCTGAGGGGGCGGTGCCTGATGGAGACCCACCCACCCCCGCGGCCCCAAGGAAACTGGCTAGGGGGACCGGCCGGCTCAGCACTCATTCCCATTAGGGGAGCCGCGGCGGCCGGGAGCGGGAAAAGACGGCAGCGCTGAGCATCAACGCCCTCTACACCCCGAGCACAAGCCCCGGGGTGAGTGCACAGGGGCGGAGGGCTGGCCGCCAGAGTGACCTACCGAGCGAGCGGGCCAGGGCGGGCTGCCGCCGGGGATCACTCACCTGCCTCCGCTGGTGGTGAAGCTCGCTACTCCCGGCCGTTAGGCGCTGATCCGGGCGCCCACTGGACCCGCTCCGGCCGCCGCGCCGCGGGAGGGGGGGGGTCCTCGCCTGCCCGAGGCTTGCGCAGCCGCCGCTGCCTGGGGTTCGAGCTGTCCCCCCCCCCCCCCCAGCCACGATTCACGCTCCTTCCCTGGTTCTACTTCTCCAGGCTCGCGCGGCCGCCTCCGCCCCCTCCCCGCCTCTGGGATCGCGCTCTTTGCCCCCCCACCCCACCCCGCCACCCGCGCCTCGAGCTGGCGGTCCCTCGCTTGGATTCCCTGGCCCGGGCTTGTCTGGCAGTCGAGGGGAGTGAGACATTCGGCGTGGCGTCCGCGAGAAGGACTCCGAGCAAGGGAAAGGAGGCACTGATCCCTGCCCCTCTCTGGCTGAGCCTGCTCACCCGCTTCACCTGAGCGGGCCCCCGCCCCGGGTGGCGGGGAATTGGCCAAAAGGCTTCTACATCTATGATCTGGTGACCTGGTAGGACCTCTGAAAGGTGTCCTCTCTGACCCAGAGGGTTAAAACCAGGCAGAGCTCCACATGGAGAGTAGAGGGAGCTGGAAGCCCAATTTCTGACCTCTCTAAAGGAAGGCTTTGGGAAGAGTTTAGTACTTCCCCCTCTAGCTTCTAGTCAGAGGGGAGAGTAGCTGAGGGAGGTGGTATGCAGGCTGGAGAGATTAGGAGTTTTGAGCTTATCCTAAGAGGGCATCTTGTTCCCTGGAGTCAAAACCCAGGAGAGCAGCAGCTGGAAAGGGGAGAATAAAGAATACAAAATTATATAGAACCCTGTCTTCTGACATGGTTAAATTTGGCCTGTTTCCCATCTTGTGCTGTAGACATGCCTTAAATTTCTTGGCAGTGAAATCCTCAAGCCGTATAGAAAGTACATGTCATGGGAGTGATGATGAATTGTAAAACCTTTGGCTGGTGTGTATTTAATAAGACAATGAAAGACTGGGATTGGAATTTTGATAGTAAATGTTCTTCTCCTTTATGCCTTGTTTCTGGCCTCCTTTCAGTCCTGTTCGATGTGGGATATATCACACTAAGGTGCATTTTAGCCGAATGTGGGTTAATTTTTATTTGGTATTAGATGAAAAACAAGAGGAAAGCTAAGTGACTTTGTGGAAGGGGTGTCTGTGCTCACCTGTTGATGTCAGTGTTGAGAAAACAGGTTATCCTGGTGTGGGTTTGGGCATCTCCGTTGGCCAGATCCATTGTGCATTAGGTATTAAAGTATCTGCAGGAATACATGACCTGGTTTGGCTCTGTAGGTGGTAGTGCTTGAGGTGAAACATCCCAGAATGCATTTGTTAGGAATTGTGGTCTAAGTGGGGAGAAGATCTGAAGGGACTAGACTGTTTTATTCCTGGGGGACTAAGGAAAAGCTTTTCTTCACAAGTGCCTGTTTTACCCTAACCTCTTCCTTAATCTTATGTCCATCTAGCTACCTAGCTATCTCATAGAAAATCTTGCTTTCTCACCTTTAAGGAACAGGTTGTGAATAAATACGGTTTATTCTTTGCCTGTTCCATTGTACAGATTGGGCCTTAAAATAGACCCTGCCCTTTCCCCTCTCTATTTTCTCACTGACCTCAGATTGGTAACTGTGTGCACTCCATTCCCTAGCCCAGCCCAAAATCCTAAGAGAAGTGTCGCCCAGGGGTTACCATCCCTGTGGAGAGTGCTAACTCTAGAGTCTATTTCAGTGGAAGCCAAAAATAAAGTGGTTTAAAAGCCTGGATTTGGGGAAGATTGAAGGAAGTGAAGTGGCTTGCCTGATGGTTTAGAACCCAGGTTCTTTTTCCAGTCTTCCTCCACCTCACAGTGCCTTCACACTTGTGTCATATGTGTCAGGTTGGGGAGCTGTTCTCCTAAAGTAAGTTAAATTCTCTTAAAGGCTGCTGTATGGCCTGTCCCCAAAGTGATACAGTTTCCATTTCCATTGTTTCAAAAGAGATGTAACAGATGAATGACTTGTGCTACATTGATAGCCTTGACCCTACTGCTTTCTTCATCCTGTTTATGGAGGGTTTATAGGAGGACATGAGTAACAAATTACAAAAATACATAAGATAAGAAGCCATGAGTGGGTTGCAATCTACACTATTGGACATCTTGTCCTCATTGCCAATGAGGCAGTTTCTCAAGTACTACCTTTTGAATCCAAACTTCACAGGACAAATCCTCTTAAAAAAGGATTTGTTCTGTAAAACTCATATTCGGTCAAAAGGCCACACCCGAGAACCTGGCAGGCCACAGGGCCCCCACCCCTGGATTAGAATCATTGAAGCATTCTCCAGAATTCATACTGGAAACTGCTAGAGGTAGGGTTTTTTTGTTTGTTTGTTTGTTTTGCTTTTTTGCTAGACATGGTCATGCAGGTATTCATGGCAAGTATTTATTTGGTATGGCTTTGTAAAGTGTTTTCTGTGTTGTTAATGTGGTTTTGATTCTTGAAAACCATCTTCCTAACATTTCAGGATGTAAGGTTAGCCTTTGGTTGGGGTGAGGATTCTTAACAAAACAAGGAGATCACAAAAGAAAATAATAATTCCAATTAAAAAGTTTTTGCATTAGTAAAATCGGGACCATCAGTTGGAGGAAAAAAAACTTGGCAACTTATGTCTTTGATAAAGGCCTGATATGTAAGGGAATGCTTTGCAATGTTTGATATATGGGGAATTGATACAAATGTAGAAGACCAAGTGACATTCGTCAATGGATAAGTGTTCAAAAGATACTGAACAAGCATTTCTAAAAAGAAATTACAAGCTATAACAAGTATAGAAAACATTCCTATAAATCATTAATAAGAGAAATATAAATCAAAATAGCTCTTATTTAGTAAAGTCTCATTAGTAAGTTAGAAAAGCTGACAAAAGATGAGAATAGTAAGTATTGGGAATTTTGGAAAATCAACCACATTAATACTCTGGTGGAACCACAGGCCAGTCTGGAAAGTAATTTGGAATTATGCTTAAAAGGGACTAAAATGTTTGACTCAGAGATCTCCCTAGAAGGCACCTGCCCTGAGGAGTCAAAAGACAGAAAGGTCTCACATCCAGCAGAAGATTCATTGGAGATAAGGGCTAGAGCTGCTTTCATGGATGTGGGAGAGTGGGCTTACCAATGCATTTTCTCTGCAGGATAGTCATAGTCATGCTTTTCTGTGGTAGCAAACAACTAGAAACAAAGTAGGTGCCCATTGATTGGAGGAAGGCTGCCCAAGTTGTGGTATGCAGATGTGCTGTGAATAGGGAGGAAATTCAGAGAGGCATGGGAAAACTTCAACTGAAGCAAAGGGGAATCAGCAGAACCTAGAAAACAATATGTGCCATAGCTCCAGCAGTGGGAACAACCAACCAACACAGACACGGTGACATGTCATCCATCCTAATGACCAATCTGGAGGGAGTCCCCTTTGCTCTCTTTTTTTTTGGGTGAGTGAGAGGTCAGCAGCTATGGACATGAAATAGTGAAGTGAATATGCTGTCAGACACAAGCGATGGTTTCACTGAATTTTTTTCTTCTCATTCTTTGTTTTGAAGGGATAGCCCCTGGGGTAGGGAGAGGAGGGTGTGATAGGAAAACAAAGGCATCAAAAAGAGTAAGATTTTTTTAACATAAATAGCTACAAAAAGTTAGTATATTTTGCTTGAAGTGTTCAAAATAATGTTAGCTTTGGGTATGTGAAAAGTTTATAGGTAAGGGTGTGTGTGTATGGCCAGTAATTGTCCCTAGGTCTGGCTGCCCTTTCTTTCTTGAACTCCAGAGCAAAATGCTAAACTTCTTCAGAACTGAGCTCCAGACAGACAATTCAAACACAGTATGTCCAAAGGTGAGCTTCTACTACATCTCCCAACCATCTCTTCCTTCTGATTTCCTTCTGTCTATCAAGACAAGAGTGCCTGTTCTCCAATCTTTACAGGCTTGGTGTTGGTTCTAATTCTCATTTACCTCAGAATTAGAGTGACAGACATTTCTTAAGCACTTCCTCTGTGCCACTCATAGATAATGAGGACAGAGTCCTGGTCTACCACTACATTCCATATCTGCCCTATCTCTTAGACTCCGGCAGCTTCTCTCTGCTCCCTCTAGCCTCCTCTTTGTGCAGCCACAGGACCAACCTCGAATCACTGAGGCAGTCTTGTTCTTGTGGTCAGAGATATTCAGTAACTCCCTATTACCAAGTCAAATCTAAGCCCCTTTGCCTGGCATCGAAGATCTTCCATTGCCTGGCATCCTTGAACTCCTCTTCCTTTACTCTCTACTGTAACCAAACTGGATAATGCTAATGCTCTGTGTGTGCACACCCTACACTTTCCAGCCTCGGTCCTGTGGTAACCCTCTTCCATGCCTGGAGTGCCTTCCCTTTCACCCAGTTTACCTGTTTAATTCCTCCATTTTTTTTAATTTATAAGGTTTCTTTTTATTTTAATTTTTTTATTTTTAGTTTACAACATTGATTTCCACAAGCATTTAAATTTTAAATTTTCTCCCTTTCCCTCCCCTTCCCCTCTCCCCAAGATAGTGTGCAATCTGATATAGGCTATATATATACATTCATATTAAACATATTTTCACATTAGTCATGTTGTAAAGAGGAGTCATAACCAATGTAATAAACCGTGAAAAAGAATACACAAAACAAAAGAGACAGCAAATAGTACGCTTTGATCTGCATGCAGACTCAGTAATTCTTTCTCTGGATGTGGATAGCACTTTCCATCATGAGCCTTTTGGAGTTGTCTTAGAACCTTGCATTACTGAGAAGGGCTAAGTCTATCAAAGTCATTCATCACACAACGTGGCTGTAACTATGTACAATGTTCTCCTGGTTCTGCTCCCCTCACTTAGCATCAGTTCATATATGTCTTTCCAGGTTTTTTCTGAAGTCTGTCTGCTCCCCATTTCTTATAGCACAATAGTATTCCATTACATTCATGTACCCCAACTTGTTCAGCCATTCGCCAATTGATGGGCATCCCCTTGATTTCCAATTCTTGGCCACCATGAAGAGCTGCTATAAATATTTTTGTACATGTGGGTCCTTTTCCCAGTTGTATGATCTCTTTGGGATACAGCCGTAGAAGTCCTCCATGTTTATTAAAGGCTAACTCACATGCTACTGCTGTATGGCTTTCCTTATTTCTTCCCACTGCCAACCTTCTCTTTCCAACCTCCATAGAGTGTTCTCCATAGTGGACTTAAATGCTGGACTTAAAGTTAAGATGATCTGAGTTCAAATGCTACTTCAGACACTTACTAGCTTTGTGGCTCAGAACAAGTCTCTGAGACTCAGTTTCCTCATATGTTAAACAAGGATGATAATAGCACCTACTCATGAGGCTGCTGTGAGGATAAACCAAGATTCAGTGTTATAGAAATGTTAGTTATTATTATTGTTAGTACTCTTATCCTATCTCATATAATTAGGACAGCTAGGTGGCACAGTGGATAGAACACTGGGCCTGGATTCAGGAAGACTCATCTTCCTGAGTTCATATCTGGCCTTAGACATTTACTAGCTGTGTGACCCTGGGCAAGTCACTTCATCTGTTTTCCTCATTTGCTGATCTGTAAAATGAGCTGGAGAAAGAAATGGCAAACCACTCCAGAATCTCTATCAAGAACACCCCAAATGTGGTCATGAAGGGTCAAGATCAGATTGAAATGACTGAACAACACTAATATAATTGTCATGTATTATAGTTATCTTCAGTTGTGTCTTATCCTACTAAGCTCCATAAGGGCAGGGACTATTATCTAAACTATTTATTTAGAACATTGCTCTGCATGTTGTAGGTGCTTAAATATTTGGATGATTATTCCTAGCATAGAATTATAATCTCAGAACTACAAGTCAGTGTTAGCAGAGATCACCTAGTCCATCATCAAGTTCTGCAGCCTTGAGGCCCCATGTGGCCTTTTAGGTCCTTGGGTGCGGCTTTTTAACTGAGTCCGAGTTTTACAGAACAAATCCTTTTATTAAGGGGATTTGTTCTGTGAAGTTTGGATTCAGTCAAAGGGCTGCACTTGGGGCAACTAGGTGGCACAGTAAGTAGAGCACCAGCCCTGGAGTCAGGAGGACCTGAGTTCAAACCCGGCCTCAGACACTTGACACATGTACTAGCTGTGTGACCTTGGGCAAGTGACAACCCCAATTGCTTTGCCAAAAAGCAAAAAAAAAAAAGAAAAGAAAATTAAAAAAAAACAAAGGGCTGCACTTGAGGACCTAGAAGGCCACATGGGGCCTTGAGGCCACAGGTTCCCCAACCCTGAGTAGTCTAATACTCATTTTTATAGATAAATAATTTAAGATGCAGTGACGTGCCTTAGCCAGGGTCTCCCAGCCTTTGTCAGGTCTCACGACTGTTCAGTATTCTTCCCACGATACCAGGTCTTCATCTTCCTTGTTGATGACCAAGCTAAAAACTAATCTGTCCTCGCAGTTGGTCCTGGAAAATGACTTTGCAGTTTTCATTGGTTGCCTGCCCTGAATCTTAGTTGCTGTGTTCTTTTCACTGCCAGGTTTCAGCATGGCACAGAAGCCTTTTGGGGCCATGTATATTTTTAGCAGCATTATAAACACCCTTCAAACAAAAGTGAAAGTCAAGAAACGAAGACACCACTTAAAATGGCATGATGACTGTTTTGTTGGTTCAGATGCTGTGGACGTTGTCTTCTCTCATCTAATTCAGAATAAGTTTTTTGGAAATGTAGATACTCGTGCCAAAGTTGTGAGAATATGTCAAGCATTAATGGACTACAAAGTGTTTGTAGCAGTCCCGAAAAAAGTCTTTGGAAGAGACAATCAGCCAGTGTTTGAAGACAGCAGCCATAGCTTTTACAGGTTCACGTCTATGCCTGACCAAGAGGATGTTCAGTCAGGAAAAGAGCATAGAGTGTGTTCACCTTCCAGGTTTGTGGCAAGTTCCTCAGTCAATTAGGGGAGTGGGGAGGGGGAGATAGACTTTATCTCTCTTTTTTAAGAAAAGGGGGATAGTTGTCTTTTTGCTCCTTTTCATTAAAATCTTGGGCCTGTGAGTAGTTCCTTAATACAATGAACTCATTGAACTCTGTATTTAATAAACATAACGTGTAAGGGAAAAAGTTTATGAAAAGTATTTAAAAAGTGAAATTATATTTCATAAAATGTGTTTGGCTTTGGAAGGAGTTTAAATTTTACTGGGTAAGTAAAGCCTAAATTTGAATCTTCAGTAGGATCAGTAAAGTAGGGAGTCTTAGGTATTTTCAGCTGGTAAAATATATGACAGTGACAAATGTATTAGAAACTTTTTTCATTAGATCACATCGTTTATCTCCGTAGCTTCCAAAGCCGCCAGCTTGAGAACTAAGGTGCCAAAGAAATAACTTGGGAGGTGGGTTGGGGAGAAGCACACTTTCTCTGGGGTACTTAGAAAATGCTCAGCCCTTCCTCAATCAAGGCAGCTCAGAAATTGGGCTAATGAGGTGATTGCTTTAATCTTGGGGCCACTGCCCTTGCCTCCATTCTTGTACTAGAAGCTGACAGTTCAGTTCTCAAATGAATAAAAACCCAAAAGACCAGTGAGCAGAGCAGGATGCAGTCAGTGCAGCTTGATGAAGGTGGTTTGATTCAGTCTGTAAGTACTGATTTCTGAAATTAGATCTCTTGCTTTAAGATGTGGGAAGACACCATTATTTAATTCATCTGCTTTGAAATCAACAAGGTTAGAGCGTCTGTGGGAAAATCTGAGTTTAAAGCCTGCTAACTCCACCCGTGTAAATATCTCCACAAATTTGTCTCCTCAAGGTAAGCTAAGATGATACATGCTGAGAAATTGAAAATGCCTTTAAATAGGATTCGAGTTGTTTTTTCATTTTTAATGTCTTCTGCTTGATATTTTCCTAGTCTTTTATGGGAAATAGCTCAGAGAGAACATTGTGTTGAAGTTGTTTGTATTTTTCAGTTCTAATAGAAGTCTGTTATCTCTTTAAAGCATAAATCAGTGAAGCCATTCTTGAAGAGTACTGGCTGCTGTTATATTGGCTGGCAGAGAATCAAAACTAAAGTCTATTTTGCATGCATCTTTGTTAAGTATAACTTAATGACACCAATTAATTATAACTTAAGTGCTTTCTCAAATGTATACATTTTCTTTGCAAATTCTAATAGATGTAAGATCAACTAAAAATGCATATCACAATCCTATCCCAGTATTTAGATTCTTCTTCTCTGGCTTCCTAGTTTACTCCTCTGTCAGTAGAATGCAACATAATGACTTTTCCTCCCTCTAGCAGAGTTGTAGAAACCCTGAGTGGAATAATCTGCAGCCAGTAGTTCAGAGCTATTTTTTAGTTTTAATGAATCATTCTTTCTTCCAAAGTCCTTATTAGCATGAGTTATGTGACTTGATCTCTTATTTGACAGATTGGACAATGGGAATTCTTTACATTCTTTGTACAGTAGAAGGCAAAGTCTATTCTCCTACGTGTTAAATCATTGTTGCTCTTCTTAGAAGAGAGCATTTGGTAAAGTTTATATATCTTTTAATGGCCACTAACTTATTGGCCTAAGTCTGCCAAGGAGATATTGGGGTGACCATTTGAATTAGTAATCATTGGTTGTTGCTGTTTTCCCTGTGTAGTTATTAATGATGTGTGGCGAGAAGAAACCATTCGGTGCCTGCTACAGCTTATAGACCTCCCCCTCCTTGAGTCCTTGCTTCAGCATCAAGAGATGGTATCTAAGGTTCCTCATCCTGAGGCACAAACAGACGAGATCAACACCAGTAGCTGTTTGGACCGATGGATTCTCAAGGCCTATAGTGACTCACAGTATGTAGAAATGTTGATAATTTCAAGAGTATTTGTAAGTCATATGTAGAACTCCAAATAGTTACAGCAGCTTACCCACTCCTTAGCATAGGGATAGGTCATTGGGCATATATCAGTAATTTGATTTCCTCTCATTGTCACCAACTTGCTTCGTGACTTTAGGTAACTAATACTCAGAGTTCTAAGTTTCCCAGAGTTCTCACTTTCTGATTTCTGTTCCACATGTAGATAATTCCCTAGTCAAGCAAAGAAAGTTGTTGTCCTTGGCCGTCCAACTTCATCTCTTACCATAGAGGTCAACCTGGCCTGTTCTTAGGCTGTGAGCAGCTTCCAACAACAGTGATGCTCTGAAGGCAATGAACTAACTACATTGGCTGAATTTTTAAAAAAATTATTTCTACAATCACAGTTCAGTTTTACCAAGATTCTTAAAGTAAGACTTGACCTAAGAGAATTTCATAAATTCCTAACAAGTTTGACATTTTATTGCAGGATTCAGTTGAAAGTAAGTTCTTAGGTTATAGCATTCAACAAACTTATTAAAGCGCTTGATACCTTCAAGGCACATTGCTAGGTGAATCAGCATGAAAGTAGCCCTTACCCTCAAACAGCCTACTGTATTTTACTGGAATATCAGTCAATTCTCAACTTTTTTATCCCAGTTAGGAAGGAGGAATTCGACAGTTTGTAATCAACCCTTTGAATGCCATGTATCAATGAATTTATTGACAGTTGAATAGCAAGAGGTAGTTGACCTTGGTCAATTAGGTTAACTCTTACTTTACACATCCTTTTAATTAACAGTATAGGGATTGTTAATAATAAAAATGTGTAATTGAAGTCTTAATCAGAGTAACTTTCTGTATTTGTCTTATTTGGATTTAGAATCTTAGTATATAATTTTGGAGTGATCTAGGCCAGTGGTGTCAAATTCAAAGAAAGCCACAGACTGACATTATCTATAGTGTATTGTATTTTTATTTATTTCATTAAACATTTCCCAGTTACATTTTAATCTGGTTCAATCCCACTTAGAAAGTTGTACCTTCCCCTCGAATTTGACAGATACCTCCAAATATTAATCCTTTCATTTCATAGATATTACTATCAAGGCCCTAATGTTAAGTGACTTTTCTAGGAGTTAACAGATTTACACTGAAATCAAGAAACATTTGTTGAATGCTTACTATATTCATGGCCCTATTCTAGGCTTTAGGGATATAGAGACAAAAATGAAAATTGGTCCGTGCCTTTTAGGACCTTGAATTCTACAAAGGTTACAAACCAAATTAATGTCAGAACCCAGATTTCTTCACTCATGGTCCTTTTTCTCCTACTGAATTTAACAACTAAGAAATTTGAATGTACAGGAATCATATTTTACTTTTCCTGCTGGTGCTTTTAAAAAAATTACTTTCTATTTCTGTCTGAAGTTAACATTTTGAAAAATAATTTGACAATTAGCTTTAAAGAAAACTTTACCTCTCCTCCTAGCAAAAATAAGAGACCATAAATTGTACCAGAAGCTCTAGAAAGAAGCAGCGTGACACCATGGAAAGAATACTGGACTTGGACTCAGTGTCAGAAAAATCTAGTCATAGCTCTAGACTTTGGGCTTCAGTTTCTTCATCTGTAAAATGAGAAAGTTGGCTTGTGACTTGTAAGGTCCTTTCCAGCTGCAGAATGTTGGGGATTTTCTTTGTGTTGCCATCTCTTAGCATAGGTGGGAGTATCTTGATCTAGTCTAAAGGCCTTGTCTGTTCCAGGAGGCGCACAAGTTTTCCAACAGAAGTGTATAGTGGAAGCTTGTAGAATATAGGAGCTTTTTCCCTATCTCAGTGGGCCCATGATGTCACCAACAGAGCCACCCTCAGCCTGGCCATTTTACTCTGTCCATGCCATTTGTGCCCACATGCTATAGACACTTGAGGAGCATGGGGCTGTCATTGGTCACATTACTGGTCATTATTGCAATGTGGCCTCATCTGTTTTTCTGAAGTCCTCCAGCCCTCTGTGGACAAGAAGCACTGTAAACAGTAACCTGTTGCTGCACGTATTTTGCTGCCCGTTTATGTTGGCCATCCATCACTCCATTGCTCCTCGGGTCACCTGCAGTTTTGATTCTTTGGAGGCTGTGACACAGCATCACTAGAAAAATATTGATATTTTTTAAAAACTGGTTTGTTCTTTCGGGAGTAAGTCGGCATTGCTAAATCATTGCACAATTTCCCAAATTCATTCTAGCCTACTCTTTTGCTCCTTTTGATTTTGGTTAAAATTTGTTATCCAACTGTGGTGTCTGTCTGAGATGGTTGTTCTGGTAGACCAGTTCAGCCAGCTTTCCATAGAACTGCATCTCACAGGCTTGACCTTAAGGGTTCTTCATCCACTTATTTTTTTCTTTGTCGATTGTTTCAAGCAATGGTTCTTAAAAACCTAATTTCAGAGGCTTTGTAGGGTTCCAGGGACTTATGAAATCAGCATGATGTCATTCACTGGACCCTTAGGAGAACACTTTCTCTTGCAGAGAATCCTTTTTCCATTTGTATTCAGACATTTTCTGTGACATTGGCCCATGTCTTTGTTAAGCATCTGAGTCTTGTTTTGCTTTGTATTGGCATTGCTTTGCTTGGTATTAATATTCAGGGGATCATTCAGCATAGTAGTTACTTAACAATGCTTGTGTTATTTTTTTAATAGCCAGAAAACACAGTGGGATCTCAAGTCTTTTGTCCCTTTTAATCACTTGTATGCCCAATATGATCTCAGGTTTAGAGCTGGAAAGGACCGTTGAGATAATCTTGGTACTGTCACCTAATCCCCTCTCGTGGTAGACTAGGAAGTGGAGTGACTTGTCCCTGTGGTCTTCTGTAGAGTGTTGAGAGGACCTCCCTGTTCCTCTCTTCTTCATCAGGATATGCCCGAGTTCCTGATGTCTGGAGTATTCTTTAAGTTCTTAGAGAGTTGTTAATGTAGGCATCATGTGGTCATTAGCTATTAGCATCTTCTTGATTTCATGTTTGGATGAATACTGGCCATGATTTTCTCCTGGCAGCCTCCTGGTGCCCCCAGAGCATGGATTTGCTCTCCCTCTAGTCAGGGAGATCCTATGCCCTTTCTTTCTCTTTCTTGATATTTCTGCTTCCTCAGGCTTCTCATAAAGTACCTCCAGCTATGGTAGGCCCATTGTCATGAATCAACAGATGTCTGTTATACTATAAAGATGTTGTCAGAGCTTCCTTATTTTTATCAGTGTTTTGCTCTCTCATTATATTTTTAAATGCTTATGGTCTCATCTGGTTTAACCAGACCTCTGGCCAACTTCCCTGCAAACTTGCTTCATCCCGCCATGGCTTCCTTTTCTCATCTCCCACCATTCTCTTCTGTAAATTCTTCTAGTGGGTTTAGTTGCTGACCTCGTGCTGCACACTGCTGCCCCATTTGCTTAGCTCAGGCAGTCCTTGGGCTTGGTCCTCATCCTCATGGCAAACTTTATTTGAACTTGCATAGAGGGATTCAGTGATGGTCTTTCTCAGAATTTTTTAATAAAAATTTGTTTCCCCATTTGAAGGGAAAGGAGCATGATTAGCTTGTTTAAGCCAGATTACAACTGTTTACACTGCATGCTATGCTTTTTCATCTTACCCTTTTAATTTGGCAAGTTTTAATCTTTGCTCTAGCCAGTTGAAGAAGTTTGACTGTCCATCAGCAATGAGGTCAGAAATGACTCCCACACTGCTAAGCCGTTGTTTTCTGTCAAGGCGTAGGCAATTTCCATTCTCCCTGATGTTCAGTGCCTTCTGACTCTCTTCGAATAAAATATTCATAACATAAAACCAACATTTTTGATCATCTCCCCTTATATTTACTTTTTGCCTTGATGTCACCATCTAAAATATATCAATTTAATTTTGGAGGTCTTATAGAGTTCTTCATAGGTTCATTCTTCATACTTCATTCACTTTTCTCCTTTTTATGACAGATGAAGTTAGTATTTAAGCTACATTTATCTTTATGGTAGATATTTTTTGCTTATTGTCATAAGTACTTCAAAGCAAAATGGCCAAGTGTCCTATAAAATGCCTGTTGCTATTTGAAAGGTGATTAAAGCTGTCTAATTCTGTGCCTTTCCAAGAACCTGTGAACTTCCTTCCAATGTGCTCTGTCTTCTTTATTTTCTGACTTCAGTCATAGTAAGACTATCAGTATTAATAGGATCCCACTCCTTCTGTAGGATGTTGACTTAGAGACCTCACACTTGGAGGACCAACAGTGAAAATGTTTCTTGAGAAGGTCAGAATGGTGTGGTTCTTGGCATCCACTGTGGGCTTTTTAGCCTCTCTGCTGCCATCCTTGCAGAAGCAGAAGAGGGCGGCAGCCTAGGACCTTTGCACTTTTCTTTGGCTATCCGGCAATGCACCAACCAAAGATTTAGCACTTATTGGCTTGGCTGTTGGTGGTGAACGTCTCTGAACATGGCCAGGCTGGTTCCCAGACAGTACGCAGTCTGCATCAGGAGCAGATGGCCATCCTTCCAACAAGAGCCTGAGCTCCACTGGCATAGCAGCCCTCCGTGAGGTGGTGTCAGGAGGAGAAAATTCTCATGTGCTTAGTCTTGTAGTTTTTAACAATACCTGCTTTTCTAGGGATGATGAATGGCTCTCCGCAGCAACTGACTGCTTAGACTACCTTCCAGACCAGATTGTGGTGGAGCTAAGCAGAAATTTTCCTGAGAAACCAGAGAATGGAGATGTGTGGAAAGCACTCTTATTTGATACCATTACTAAATACTACAACAATAGGGAACCTCTGTTAAACCACTTATTTGCAATCCGCACGAGGATTACAGCACTCCTAGGTAAGCAAAAACTTGATAGTCCTTGTATTTTCGTCTTTTACAGGAGAAAAAAATTGATTTCTGGATGAATGGTTTTTACTTAAAAGAATCTCTAAAGCTGACGTCGTAGATAGACGTAAATCCACTTGGAAAACTGCCCATTAAAATTCCTACATTTTAATAACAACTCATACATTTTGATGACTGAATTAGGGGAGATTCAAAATAATCTAGATATTGAACAGCCCCTAATGAAGTAGAAAGCACATTTGATATGGCAAAGCTAGCTCATTGTACAGTTGTAACTTCCAACCATCGTTAGTGGTGGCTGGATACCATTCATTCTGTGTTTATGAACATACAACATAAGCTGGTATTGCTTTCTTATGGATAATGGATTTATACAGTGTATTTAAGTACGGAACGACGGTCAGAGGGAGACCCAAGTTGGAATTTTAGCTGTTACCGTGTGGCATGGGATAAGTCGTTTGGTGTTTGTAAACCTCAGATTCCTCATCTGTAAAAGGGAAATAATATTTCGACAGGGTTGTTATAGTACTTTCATAAAAAACTTTTATAGTACTTTGGTAAAACTGTAAAAATAGTACTGTAGGAATGTGAGGAGTTATTTGCATAATGAATGATGTCTGAAACTATTTTATTCTAAAGGTAGTAACCCCCCAAAAAGACCCAACCCAAGCATTTCAATAAAAACATAAAAATGATAAGCTCCAAATTATTCATACCTCATTTTTAAAGGTATATATTTAATAACCAAAAAATCCTGTGTGCTTTTATGTTTTGCAGCCAATCCTTTTCTTTTATAATGTTGTTGCCAGTGTTTTTATATCATTGGTACAGGGTATTTAAACGTTGTTGCTCACATTCGCCTAACCTTGGGTGACGTAGCACTCATCGTCTGGCTTTCCATCCTTGAGTGCTGCAGGATGGGATAATCTCAACTAAACTTTCTCTTCAGTTACTCCTCCCAATTAGAATTAA
This sequence comes from Trichosurus vulpecula, assembly GCF_011100635.1. Lineage (NCBI taxonomy): Eukaryota > Metazoa > Chordata > Mammalia > Diprotodontia > Phalangeridae > Trichosurus > Trichosurus vulpecula. Next base: position 1,575,772 of record NW_023494380.1, read on the forward strand.
TATTCTATGTCATTTCCTACCTTCTCTCCTCAAGCCTTCCACCACCACCCTTCCCTCCACCCTGCCCTGGAGAAAACAAAAAGCCATTCACTTTGAGTCCCCTCCTTTCCCCTTTGCTGTCTTAGCCCTAATTTCCCTTTCCTTTAGTCCAGGCTTCTTCACACCAAAGCTAGCAACCCCGGATCCCATTGCCTCCTGCCTCCTCCAGGCCCCAACCTTCAGTCTCTCCCTTTTAACTAATTACTTCTCTAAAACATACCCAACCTCCCTCACCCTTAAAAGACCCTCATATGATTCTGCCATTTCCCTCAAGCTGGCATTCTAGAGCTGTACTCCCTTTCACAGTAGAACTCAGGGGAAAATGGCCCAATTTTGTGTTCTCTTGCTATTCTGCCCTTCTGTCCTTACCACTTTCCCCAGTGGGCTCCTGGCCCCCTTGACCTCTCTGTCTGTCACTACCTTTAGGCTTCTCCCAAGCTTCACTCTGACATCACCCACTCCCTCCTGAACTTAAAAACATAGATTTGTTTTTATGTAAACATGAACCCTGCAGCAGAACACAAAAATAGTTCCATATGAAACCTACATCTTAATTTCATATAGCTCCTTCAAAGTGTACAAGGAATTCTACATGTTCCCTTCAAACTTGTCTTGCTTGTACGTGCTCTCTTCTAGACTCTTCTGTGCATTTTTAAAAATGGTACAGTGGCCTTCATTTTGTGCCATCATTACTACTAACCCTGGGTCCCTTGGCCAATCCCCTCAGTTAAAAATGTAGGAGAGAAAGGGGAAAACAAAACAAAACCCTGTGACAAAAAGCGAAGTGAATCCATACTGTAGCAGCCGTGGCCAGAAGTGTGCCCCTGGACCTCTCTGCTCCTGGACATTTTTGCCTGGACATCCTGGAGGCATCTCAAACCCTACATGCCCCCACAGAAGAGAACTCATTCTCATTCCCCCACCCCCCTTTCCCTGCCAAGTTCTTTATTTCGATGGCGCCGTCCTCCAGTTGCCCTGGGACTCATCCTCTCCTCATCTCTTGTCTGTCAGTTGTCACATCTGGCTGCTTCTACCTCAAGACCATCCTCACCCAGGGCTCTTCCTTCCTCCAGGACACCTTAGACACAGCTGCCAGCATAGGCCCGGCCATCTCATTCCCTACTCTGGCCTATCTTTGGAGCCTTATTATACATTAGTCCCCTTCCTACTTGCCATGGCCCAGCCAAACTGGCCCTTGGCTAACCTTCCCTGTACAACTCTCTGTCTCCCATCTCTGTACCTTAGCAGCAGATCACCTCCCCATTCGGATGGCACACATGATGGCACACTTCCCTCTCCCTCCTAGAACCCCTAGCTTCCTTCCAAATTCAGTTCAAGCACCACCTTCAAAAAGCTTCTCCTAATTCCACCCTTGGCACCCTAAAGTTGCTAGTGCTTTTCTCTAAATAAGTATTTTAGGTTTATTTCATTTATGTTTTAATATGTAAATGTTGTATCTCTTGAGAGAATATAGGGTCTGTATAAGAGCAGGGAGTTATTTCACTTTCGTCTTTGTATTTCCAGTGCCTAGCAGAACTTGGCACATAGTAGGTGCTTAATAAATGCTTATTAATTGATTAAATGATTACAGTTTCAGTGACTTAAAGGTTTTCTTTTTTCTCTTAAGGGAGAAATATCTAGCATGATGAAATTCCCAATCACAAAAAATGCTTTTAAAAACCTGATATAAGCTTAATAAGTGTAACTTTAGTAGTGGTAAGATTTTCCCTGGGACAAATCATCATTCTTCAAGCTCTACCTTAACTATACATATGCATGCTTTCCTTTTGCATCGCTTGCTTTCCAAATATAGATGTGGTTTTCTGCAACGATTATTTTCCAAAAGAATACATAACAAAATGATTGTATTTATGCTGGGCATAGCTCAGGGTGGACTAATCGTTGTATTGTTGAAGCCAAAATTATGAGATCAGCCCCCACTTGGCTGCATGAGCACAGATGCTACCTCTAAGTATGAATTGTAAATTGCAACCATGGGATCATTGGAAGGAGGGACTATTACAAATCTATCATTTCTTGGAAAAATAAAATAGGCCCTTTACTGATAGTAAAATTAATAGCCTCCTCTTCATATATTAAGTATCCTCTGGTAGACTGGGAAAAGTATGTCGATTTGGATTTTAAGTTTAGAGTACGGTAAAGTACTTTTAAATTTCATTTGGATTAACTGGGAAAAACTGATTAATCAAGCTCTCTAAAGGGGGGTTAGTACCATTGCCAGAGGCACGGAATCAAACTACTTTAAGTCTATTTTTTCATGGGGGTTTATTAAGGAGCCACAATTCTGTTGTCCTCAGCCCCGTGGATACTCTCTTAAGGTGACTCACTGGACTTAGCCTTTTATCCCAGAGTTCCTTGATGTGATTGGGAAGAAGCTGTAGAGACAAGATGGATGTGAAACCTGTGGGTTCACAGGTCACCGTAGCTTGGTGCCCACAGAAGGCTCACTGGGAACTCAGGCTCAGAGTAGGCTACATCTGCCATCGTGCACACCAAAAGAGCCCAGGTCCTCAGCATGACCAGCCAAGAGCACATAGAGGACTTCCCCAGCCCATCCGCCTTGGAGGAGGAGGAGGCAGAGAACACTAGGGCTTGGGCATTGGGAGATTCTGTGAATATTTGCTGAGTCAAGACAGACAAGGTTGTGAGATCGAAAGTGCCTTGGTCCTTTCTGCCATTTCATCTCAGTGATCTTTTTTACTTCTCTCCCTCTCCCTCTGTCAGAATTTAGGTAAGCAATATCACAGTGTCAGGTATAACATGTAAAACCTTAGTTTCACTTCACTCCTTCAGAGATTTAGAACTGCTTTTCTTTGATAGAGTAGCAGCCTGAGGGGACCGAGCCTCTTGAGTGTCAGTCCCAGTGAGACTGGGAAGTCTGTTAATGTTGTGACATGGGATAAATCATTTGGCCTGTCCAAGCCAGTTTGTCGTGTATGGTGGAAAGAGCCCTGGTTCTGGCGTCTAATGATGATAATAACAATAAACAATAACAACCCCCATTTACATAGCACTTACTGTGTGCCAGGTGCTGTGCTCAGCTCCTCATGACAACTCTGGGTGGCAGGTGCTTTTATCATCCCATTGTACAGATGGGACCTAGGTTCCAAGCCTGATTCTGGTGTTTACTACTCACGTGACCTTGAACAAGCCCCTTAACTTCTCAGAGCCTCAGTTTCCTCATCTGTACAGTGAGGGTATTGGGCGAGATGGCCTCAGAGGTCCCTTGGGCCAATCTTCGTTTCATTCTGCTCCTGGATAGTGGTGTGAGTGGGGATACCAATGATCATGACTCCTGTAGAGAGCGATTGTGAACAATGACCTTTGTACTCCAAAAAGGAACTTCTTGTTGTTGAAGGCATTGCTTTTTTTGGGTAAAAGTAGTAGTTTCATTTAGGAGATGACTTGACTTTCCTCTCACCTTCCTGTAGTTTGTAAAACTAATTTTCTACCTTGGTTAAAGTGAATGGGAAGACAGACAAAGCATTAGAAGACACTCAGCTCTTACTGAAGCTGTTGGATTCCAGCAGGAGAGAGGAGTTTAGAAGACTGTTGTACTTCATGGCTGTGGCAGCTCGTCCTTCTGAATTTAAGTTACAGAAAGAGGTAAGTCAGGGCCTGTGGGAACATCTGGGTCTCCACCTTCTTCACCAAGTGAGAGGAAGGCAGCTACTTCAATGATCATGAATGCAGAACCAGGAGGCACTAATCCTCTTTCTCTCTGTGTGCTTGGGTTTTTTGTAGAGTGAGAATCGGATGGTTGTGAAAAGGATGTTTTCTAAAGCGATTGTAGACAACAAAAATTTATCTAAAGGCAAAACAGACCTTTTGGTGCTGTTTTTAGTGGATCATCAAAAAGATGTTTTTAAGGTAAGTTCTGAAAGTGGCTGGGCTGAGCTGAACCCTGCAAGAGAGAGTTGAGATGAAAGGCTTGAATGCTATCCATTCTGTCTCTTAAGGTCCCAGGACTGCTACACAGAATCGTCAGTGACAAACTCATGGCCATACAGAGCGCAAGAAATCCAGATAGGGACATAGGTAATTTGGAGGTGACTTTCTTTGTGGGGCATTAGAAGCTGAGACACTGCACCAGATGAAAGTGACTGGCTGTAGGGAGGTTTGCATTTACTGAATTGTAAGTTTCAGATATTTCCTCAGTCAACATTTATTAAGTACCTTTCGTGTGCCAGGCACTGTGCTAAACACTGTAGGTATAAAGAGAGTTCCTGCCTTCAAGGAACTCACAATCAAATCAGGGAGATGGTGTGCAAAATAAATATGTACAAACAAGCCACATGCAAGAATAAATAGGAAATAATTAACAAAGGGAAGGACCTGGAATTAGGAGGGGTTGGGGAAGGTTTTATGATGAAGGAGAGATTTTAGTTGGGCCTTAAAGGAAGCCAGGGAGGTAAGTCAGTACTCAGAGCAGAGGAGGGAGAGCCTTCCAGGGAAGGGAGGACAGCCAGAGAATAACCAGAACCAAGAGATAGCCTTGTTTGTGGAACAGCCAGGAGGCCAATGGCACTGGATTGAAGAGTATGTGTTGGGGAGCAAGGTGCAAGGTGTAAGAAGACTGGAAAGGTGGTAGGAGGGGGCTAGGTATGAAGGGCTTTGAATGACAACTAGAGCATTTTATGTTTGATCCTGGAGGTAATAGGGAGCCACTGGAGTTTATTAAGTAAGGGGAGGACCTGGTCAGACTTGCTTTAGGAAAATCACTTTGGTGGCTGAATAGGGATGGATTAGAGTGGGGAGAGATGAGGGAGGGAGACAGACCCACCAGCAGTGATTTCAGTAGTCCAGGTATGAGGTGATGAGGGTCTGCACCAGGGTGGGGGCAGTGTCAGAGGAGAGAAGGGGGCATCTTCAAGAGAGGTGGAATCAACAGGCCTTGGCAACAGCTTGGCTATTTCGAGGGAGTGTGGGGTGAGATAGTGAGCAGTCCAGGATGTTTGTGAGCCTGAGGGACCTGGGGGATGGGTTTTCCCTCTACAGGAATAGGAGAGGTGGGGGATTGGGGGTGGGCACTTAAGGTGAAAGGTAATGAGTTCTGCTTCAGTCATACTGAGTTCAAGATGTCTACTGAAAATCCATTTTTGAAATGTCTGAAAGGCAATTGGAGATATGAGATTGGAGGTCAGCAGAGAAATTGGGGCAGGATAGATAGAGTTGAGAGTCAGCTGTATAGATAGTAATGAAATACACAAGAGCTGATGAGATCACCGTGGTAAGTGTAGTGCAGAGAGAGAAGAGAAGAGGGCCCAGGACAGAAGGGTTCTGTGAGAGTGGTCTAGATGAGGATCCAGCCAAGGAGAGGGAAGAGAACCAAGAGGAGGGTCCCAAAACCCTAGAGAGAAAGAGTATCAAGAAGGAGAGGGTGATTCAGGGAGAGTTCAAGGAGAATGAGGATTGAGAAAAGCCCATTGGATTTGGCTCTTAGAGATCATTGGTGACTTGGCAGTTGGGGTGGGATAATAAGATCGGAAGCCAGATTGTTAAGGGGTTAAAAAATTCAAGAGGACAGAAAGTGGGGCACCTATTGTAGGTGGCCTTTTTGAGGAGTTTAGCCACAAAAGGCCTAAGAGATGAGAGTGGGGAGGGAAGGATCGAGTGAAGGTGTTTTTTAGGATGAGGGAGACATGGGCATGTTTGTAGGGAATCAGCCAGTAGACAGGGAGAGACTGAAAATAAGTGAGAGTTGGGAGGATGGGAGCAGTCTGTTGGAGGAGATGGGGTGGGATGGGATGGCTTGAGCAGGTAGATGGAGCCTTGGCGAGGAGTAAGGCCACCTCACCGTGTGGGACAAGGGTAAAGGAGGAGATGGTGGCAAAAGGCACTCGACTGATCACAGATGAGGAAAAGGGGAGAAGGGGGAGCCCGTGGGGACTGATTTCAGTTTTGTCTGTCAAACATGAGAGGAGGTTCTCAGCTGGGGAGAGGGGGAGCTGGAGCCATGGGTGGTTTGAGTAGGGACGAAAAGGTTTAGAAGAGCCGCTGTGGAGAGCTTGTCGAGTTGGGAGGGCACAGCCCCAACCCCAGCCCCACCCCCAGGAGAAATGACTCAACCAGAGCTAGTAAATCAAGGCACAAGTTTAGGATTTGATGGCTGAAGGCTTAACTTGTTGCTAATGAGATGAGAGAGGTTTACACATAGTTTTATGAAATATTGCCTGAATGGCATATTTCTATAGGTAAAAAAATCTGAACTTCCCTGACAATTTCTCCCTTTTGTTTAAGGTTATGTTTTCTACCGGACACATGGCCAAAGTGCGTATTACAGCAGTGCCCAGAAAACCACTAAGTAAGAGCTTTTTATCTTTGCTAAAAACAATTGATGAGGACTCCGAATTATCTGCCAAAGAAAAGAAGAAATTACTGGGTCAGTTTTATGAGGGTCACCTAGACATCTTTGTTGAATATTTGGGAGATAGAGTCTCAAATATTTTTATATAATTTGTGTATACGAGAGTGATCGTGTATATCTGAAAATAAAATGTATGATCTATATTGTAAGTTTTGCTTTTTAAAATATGAAACTGTGATGAATACAATATTTGCCTCTATATATACACCTTTCGTGTGTCTGAAACTTAACATGAAGTCTGGAAGTGATAAGCAGGATGTTTTTGGCCATGACTTTTTAAGGTGAATTGATTTAGAACTACAGCTCCCCAAACAGAAGGTAAAATAGCCAAGACATCCCCTAGCTGATCAGTGGTAAGGAAGCTCATGGGAATGTCCTCCTAAGAGCTCAGGCCAAGACCCATGTTGACAAGGTGCACAGACTCGAGAATGGAAAAGAACTAGATCCAAGTTACCATCTTCAAGACATCTTGGAGGGTGCAAAGTGCTTGTGAGCGTCACAGTCAGAAGTACCAAAGTGCCCTGTTCCCCAATATCAAGGAACCTGCATTCTGTGGGGGTGGGGAGAGCCACGTGGTCACAGACAAGTAAATACAAGATATCAAATGTGTGTACATATACACACAAAATAAATACAATTTGGAGGAAATGAGAAAAGGCCTCTTAAAGAGGTGGCATTTAAGGCAAGGCTTGAAAGATTCTAGGAGAGGGAGGGCACCAGTGTGGGAGGGAGAATGTCATCTTCCAGCTGAAGGAGGCCAGTCTGGCTGGAACATAACATCCAATTAGCCTGGAAGGACAAGCCGGAGCCAGATTGTGAGGAGCTCTCAAGGCCAGATGAAGGCATTTCATTTTCTCTCAGAGGCAATGGACAGTAACCTAGTCAGATAGGATCTGTTTGGGTGGTTTGTCAGAGGTGGACAATGGATGGTTTGAAGAGGGCAGGACTGGAGGCAGAGAGATGAAGTTAGGGGGCTATGGCAGCATCCAGGTAAGTGACAAGAGCCTGCACCAGGGTGGTTTGGTTGTAAGATGGCCAAGGCTTGGCCACTTACTGCTCATGGGGAGTGAGAGTGACTGGTGTGCAGAACCAGGGAATTTAGGAGGGGAAAAGATGGATTCTCTTTGGGACATCCAGGCAAAGAGGGCTAGCAGACATACAGCGGCAGAGCTGGAAGGAGCTTCTGACACCAGCCAGTATAATCTGCTTCTTTGACAAATGAAGATGACCTTGGGAAAATTATTCCTGAGTTGGGACTCAAAGCCAAGTTTCTTTATTCCTCGTCCAGTACTTTACCTCTCTTACTAGTACTCTCACTTATGCCTACAGTAAGAGTATTACCCATTTTTAACATGTTGTGGGCCTGGGCCTAGAACTCAGGTGTTCTGACTGAAAGTACAATTCTTGTCCATACCCCAGGCTGTAGAGTTCTTTCTAAGAAACCTAAACTAGAGGCAAGTATGAGAATGAAACATGCTAACAGGACTTTTTAAAAATTCCCTTTTTTTTCAAAGAAGCTGTTACAAAAATACTCGTATGTCAGCATTATGAAGACGGAGTACTCACTTGCTGGTCTTGTTGCATTCTGAAGATTCCAATTTAATTATAAAAATAACTAGAAATCTGGTAAGATTCCAGAAAGCAGATGTAAAATAGGTGACAAATTGCTTTAAAATATCAACCTTAAATTTTTTAAAAAAAGATAAATCAAGACTTCTCTCTACGAAATAAAAAAGAAAAAAGGAACTGTTGATTTGTATTATTTGTTATTTATATAATTTCTGCTTGTAATTTTTGTTTGTGTTTTCTCTGAAGTTCAGGGTGCAGACTTGATATATGTGTGTATGTTTAAAGTGAGATTGTAAACCCATTTAAGTTGCTTTCCTTAGAAAAGCAGATCAAAGAAGCTGTGCTAGCAGCCCTCTTGTGTGCTTGTGTTAGTGGCCTTACACAGCCACAGTAGCAGCAAGTAGCATTGTTGTTACACCATGTGTCCTCTTTTTTTCCTGGAATAGAGGCCTTGTTCCTACGTCTAAAGGTACACAGGTATTTCAATCCTCGATGGCTTGCTGCTTTGAGCTCTCCCCCAGCTCGCAGCTGTGATACATGCTAAGTCACATAGAGTCCATTGGGGGAGGAAATTGCCTAAGGGAAAACTTGCTTAGGGGAAGATTGCTTGCAGGAAGGCCTTCACACATTTTTGTAACTAGGCACTGAGTCACAAAGGTTGTGATGCCTTTAGGCTCTGAAAAGTGTATATATATTCTGAGATGAAATTTTGTTTTGGGGCTCACTCATGGGAAGAATGCTCATGTGATTTGACCATATGAGACTCTGGGGAGCCATTATTAAGGAGCCCCCCAGCTTTGTGAACCGAGAGGTTGGTGCTCCCTGTCTGGTGACTATGTATCTATTATTTTGTTCAGACAATTGGAGCCATGTCTGTTGGATCTCTGTGCTAATTCTCTGCTTGCATTTTCTATCTTTTTCTGCTTTTATTTTCTCCATGTTCAGGGTGCTGATGTTTCCCCTGAACTAGTGATATATTTGATTAAAGTAAGATTGTGGAACCCCTTGAAGTTGCCTGTCCTTTAGAAAAGCAGATTAAAGAACTTGTGCTAGCAGGCTATCCTGGGTGTGCTAGGGTGCTTGCTGTTACACCAACCTCTGCACTTTCGAAGTCAATCAGATGTTTCTGAAGGCACTCTTGGGACTCCCTTTTTTCTCCTCAAAATGATTACCAATTTATAGAGATCAAATATTTTGTGTAAAATTATTATGCCAGAGGTACGTAGGTGTGTGTGCGACTGTTTGTAAGTGTGGTAGAGTATGTGTATCAATATTAATGTGTGAGTTACTAAACAAGCATGTTCAAGGAACACCTTTTCCCTCCTTAACCAGGAGTCCTCTGCAGGCAGGAAATAGTCACCTTATGTAGACTAACACCTCCCAGCCTCAGAAAACATTCAATTAAGGCTGAATGAAGCAGCTAAGGGTCATCTGCCTTATTTCACATGTAGAAGAAACCCATTCAGGGAAGGCATGGAATTTGCTCAGTCTCAGCCTGCTTAAGATGTATCTCATGCTTGCCCAAAGTTGGGGGGCGGCTTGGTTTGCCCTTCCCTTAACCACACAGTCATAACTAAAGACTCCCAAAACTCCTAACTCTATGAGAAACCTGTCCCCTGGCTTCTGGAGAGTGTCTTCCCAGGAATAATCAACCCATGAACCTTGGCTGTCAGAGGAAAAAATGTACAAGATGGAAGCCAGCTACCCTGCCAGGCAAGGTCTGGGTTTGCCCCTCTCTGACTTTGGCCATGTCCCCTGCTTCTGCTTGAGCTCAGTTACTCTTTTCTCAAAAGAGGAGGTTGAACATGATGACCTCTGAGGTCTCTTTTAACCCTCTATCCTATTCAAACCTATAAGTCCATTCACACTCCCCCACCGTGACATATCCTGCCAACAGCACCCTTCCCCCACTGGTAAACTTTCCTCAGCCGTCACTGAGAAAACCCTGCGAATCTCATCTTTTCTCTTGGGGCAGCCCCCAGTCAGCAAGCTCTGCACTCATTCTAACCATAAAGATTCGAATAAAACCCTTGGTTTTTCCTGGGCCTGCCTCCTTAAGCAGAGGTGGCCCCACCCCATCCCACAAGGACTGTCAGTCCTCAGAGCCCAGGGGGGAGTGGAAGGGCAATGTCCAATAGGGACCAGTTGGGGACTGTTTCCCTACCATGGCCAGGAGTCCTACGGTCTGGGGCTTATGTTTCCTGGCTACTTGTCTCCCATCCCCTGACACCTTTGGTCTCATAGATATCCACTTCCAGCCTTCGAGGTCCTCAGGGAACCACCAGGCAACAGGAGCTGGATTTGGCACAAGTGGATCCTCCGCTGAGCTGCGAGGGCTGGTGACATCAGGGACCACCTTGGTGATGTAGAAGTCATCTTCCTGCCACAGTCACCCATCCCTCTACTGGCCCCCAACAGGTTCCCCACAGTTGGATTTGATTCCTCCTTCTGGCCTCTTAAGGCTGATTGCAGCAGGGAAACAGTAATGATAGATGATAGATATCCATGCAGCTCATCTGTGCAGGGTGGGGGAGGAGTCCTCTTTCTAGGATGGGCAGAATCCCGCTGATCTGCCAAAGATGGGAAAGGAAAGGATACAGGAGCTCGGGGCTCGATTGCCCTTCCCTTAACTCCACAGTCATAATTGAAGACTCCTAGAACCCCTAGCTCTATGGGGAACCTGTGCAACTGCTTCGAGGGTGTGCCTTCCCAGGGTCCTTCAGCCCATGAAGCTTGGCTGTCAGAGGAGGGAGAGGCAAAGATGGAAGCCAGCCAGCCTGGCAGGCAATGGAGGCCCGGGCACAATGCCTGGGTGTGTCCCCTTACTGGCCGTGTGACCTAGTCCATGTCCCTGCCCTCCTCTTGGCCTCAGTTACTCTTTTTCTCAAATGAGTAGGTTGGACCAGATAAGTTCTGAGGTCTCTTGTAACCCTCTAAGCTAAATAAATCTTCAAGGGTATTCAGATCCTATCCCATATCTGTGGGGCTTATATTTCCTGAACATGTCTCCCATACTCAAGTGGCTAAGTTTCAGGTGGACTTTGGACTGTTCCCTGACCTCTGTCCCCTCTCAGATATTCACTCCCAAAGTTCCAGGTCCTCAGGGAGCCACCGGGGAGCTGAGCCTGGGCAACGTGAACACCGCCCCCCCACCCCCGCCGCCGCTAAACTCCAGTGGTCGGTGACGTCAGCTCCCACCTTCTTGAGGCAGGAGTAGCTCTACCTCCAATACTGCCCCTCCCTCCCCTGGTCTCCATCAGCCATCTCACTCACCCACCTCCCTACAGTCACGATCTCTCTCCCACAGACCCTCTAAGGCTCATTTCCCCTTCCCCCAAAGATCTTCTCTGGTCCATTTTCCGCTTTTCCATCACACAGCCCTCCGGGGCCTTAGGGAGCCACCACCCTAATGCAGCTGACTCTTGCCAAAGTGGACCCCAAAATGAGTTCCGAGCACTACTGCTTCACATCTTGGTGAGCCAGAGACCCCTCTCGCCTAACCCACCCCTCCCTCCACTGCCTACCACCAGACGTCCCACTCACCTTTCTTTCTGCAGTCAGCATCCCTCCCCGAGAAGTCCTCATGGGGCTAAGTTTTTCCTCCCCCACAAACCTTCTAGCTTTCATTTTCCCCTCTACGCCCATTCATTGTCCTCTCCCCCGAAGATCCTTTCGGACTAATTTTCTGCACCCCCACACCCGCTACGAGTGCCTCGAGCTGTTGACATTCGAGGATCCAGGAACGGAGCGAGAAGACCTCAGGAACCATGACTGATGTTCAGCGACTCCGCTTCTGTCTGTCCAGAAGGTCCTCTGTCCCAGTTTTCAAAACCATTGGGCTTTCTATATTCTTATTCATAAGTGGTCAGATTTTTCCTCTGTATGTGCATTTCTTGGGTGTCCATTTTCTCTCTCTATTTCTCTTCACTAGTACTGCATGACTCTCATAATGCTCTCTCTATAAAATTTTGCATATGTATTATATCATTCTATACAAAGAAAAGAACTTGCATATTTCACTAATAGATATTTTCTATCTTCATCTATGCCTATATAAGGATACATCACATATATACATATACACATACATATATGACACATAAAAGACTAGAGTTTCTCCTATAGAATGTAACTTTATACTTACATAAATATATAGAAAATATATGACAACTCATATATATCAAAACAAATATGTGTATATATATATGAAGGTATGTATGGATGTACGTACTCAGGTTCTTTCTTTTCAATTCCAATGTAAAAGTCATTTGTTCTTTCTATAAATTCATTTATATGATTTATTCATTCTATTTCCTCAAACATTAGTAGTCATTTTCTCAGTTACTACATGAATGAATGTTAACATATTTGCTCTATTCATATCTATGAGTACTCATATTTTCTCTATTATATATTTCTATGCATGCATTCTCTCTATTCACAAATAAGAGTACTCCTATATTATCCCTATGTTCCTACAGATATCCCAGTGCTTCTTTCCCTGTGAGATAATACATGAAGACTACTGTTTATATGAACACAAAGTATATCAGGACTCATATATAGGAATATAGACAGAGAATAAGGGTAGCTATAGATCAGGAGTAGGGAGCAAATGAGTACTGATAAATGAAGTACTCGCAGAATAATATAGAAAGGTTCCATAGGCCAAGATATAGAGAGAATATCTGAATAATTGTACGTATGAGTCACAAGAGACAATATAGTGTATTTATAGCCACTGATTACATGATTGCTCATATATATGTGAATATATAGAGAATATGTTGAATATATATAAATATTGATTAATATAATGACATGTTATGTGAGTACTGAAATATGAATAAGGAAGTACAGGAGAGTATTTATACATTGAACCCATAAGGACAGCATATTAACACACAGAGTCATGGATATATATATAGAGAAAGGGTGAGTACCCATACGCTTCAAGATACAAATGGAAGATATAAATCCTCATCTTTAGGGAATATGTCTAAATCTTCCAATCTCCTTTTCCATGAGATTGTCCTTAGGAGGTAAAATTCTTAGCATGTTTTGTCATTGGCTGTCCTATTGTAATATTAATTAAGGTGGAACTTCTTTACAATTTTAGAATGCTAAATTAATTAAGTGTCTTTGATTGAGCCTTACTAGGTGCAAAGCCCCAGGCCCAAACCCCTAATTACTAGGTGCTTATCCTATGTGGGTGTGAAGCCCCCATGGCCCTAAGGGGAGTTGCTAAGACCAGAGCCAATGGTAGGTGACTAAGTTCTGGTCGCTCACATGACATTTGATGACATCTAAAGACTGTGTAAAAAGAGAGAACGGAGTTGTTTGCTTGGGGCTCTGAGCCACAGGAGGAGTGGTGAGTGACTCTGGACCAGCTGTTATTAAGAGCTCCATGGCTCATGGACCCAGATGTTGATGCTTTTTGGTAACTATGAATTGTGATTTGGTCTGTTTCTAATGTATGTTTGTAATTTGCTTGTATTTTCTCTGAAGTTCAGGATGCTGGCTTTTCCTCCTGAACTAAGTGAATTATATTTGTACGTTGGATTAAAATAAGATTGTTAACCCCTTAACATTACAGTCCTTAGTAAAGCAGATCAAATGAACCTATGCTGGCAGCCTTCTTGTTGTTGGGCTTGTGTTGGTCTTTCAACCCCCACAACAGCTGCTAGCCAAATTGTTGCAACACCTATCTCTCCATGTCCAAAGTCAATTAGATAAGTCAAAATCCCAAAATTGAAGTAATGCAGGCATGCTGAGTCTGTTAAAGGAAAAGGCATATAAGCTTTCTCATTCTTTTTTTCAGGCAGTCAGACTTTGTCTGGCCCCATACATGTATGTAACCACTGGCTTAAGGGAATAAATGAATAAGTAATATAAATTTTTCTATCACCTAGCTTGTTCGCATTCTTTAACCAAACTCTCAGGTTGACACTGTGCATCAGCCCTGTGTAGCCATAATGGCTTTTGTTTTCTTTGAATGGCTCAGCTTGCCTCATTGAGCCTCTGGACACTGTGGCTTGCTCTTCCGGGGAGCATGCCGGGAAGCAGACAGCTTCCTGTGTGAGGAGTCATGGGGCTGGCTGAGGGGAGGTGTTAGCTCCAGAACCTGGTCTACCCTAGGGGGAGGGGCCAACTCAAGAACCAATCGGCCCTGGTCATTTGGGCGGAGCTTAATGATGTCAGAGACCCTATAAGAGGGGAGAGGACAGCTCGGAGAGTTCTCTCTTCCTCTCTTTCCTTTTCCGGTTGGAGCCAGAGGCAGTTACAACGACCGTTACAGAGGCAGTTACGACCGTTACATCGTCAGTTTCAGTTGCAGCTTCAGTTTCAGAAACAGACACAGCTGAGGCAGGAGCTGCCAGCAGCAGAGCTGATCTACGGGAGGAAGCTGAACAAAGACTTCAGTCCAGTGGGTAATCTTATTACCATCAAGGGGGAAACATGATTTTGCTTTACGCAATCATGTTTCTCTGTAGCCTCCTGGTTACTCTTTCAAGGCGTACCTATTGGGCCTGGAAGATTATGACCAACATATCAAAATGGGGCTTCTGGTTCATGGGTTGGTTACTGTGGAGCCTAAATAAATGTTTTGATTCTTCTGCCTTCTACTTTGAGAGTTTCTTCTATCCGGCGATTCCGAACCTTTCAGACATGTTTATGATCTTCTTTGAGATTATAAACTCGGCCCTCCTGATACACCCTGGTACTTGGGGTCCCCTCCCTCCGTAACTGGCTCCCAGAATGGCCGCAGTCGGGAAACCCCACTGTGAACTAGAGGCACTTGAAGCAGGGGTTGGGGAGGGAAAAATGAGCCCTTTGTCTTTGGAAGAAGACCAGATGAGCAGGAGAGGATGGAGGGGGTAGGGGAAAATGAGCCTGAGAAGGCACATGGGGCAAGAAAATAAAGAGCTCAAGAGAGTGCGTGAGGAATGGACGCTTCCTGCAGCGAGACTGGTGAGTGGGATGTCTAGTGGGAATCAGTGGAGGGAGAGTGGGGTTGGTGGGAGGGGAACTCCTGCCCCTTAAGGAAAACGCTGATGTCACAAGTCATTGACACTTAGTCCTCCTTACCCTAAGGACCTCTAGGGTTTGGAGCGGATACACTAGGGACAAGAAATACCAAGAAATACCCAAAGCCCACCAGAGTCCCAGGCTTCTGAGCATGAGATAAAAGGGGTCAGGAAACATAAGCCCCAGACCTCAGGACTCCTACCCATGCATGGTAGGGAAACATTCCCCTACTGCTCACTGTGGGACCTTGGTCCTCCAGCCCTGTGGGCTGTGAAGCCTTACAATCCATGTGACATGGGGGTGTAGGTGTGGGAAGCACCTCTGTTTCA
This sequence comes from Trichosurus vulpecula, assembly GCF_011100635.1. Lineage (NCBI taxonomy): Eukaryota > Metazoa > Chordata > Mammalia > Diprotodontia > Phalangeridae > Trichosurus > Trichosurus vulpecula. The sequence continues at coordinate 1,591,126 of NW_023494380.1, forward strand.
GGAAGCAGGTCCAAGGAGAATCATGGGTTTTATTCCAATCTCTAGAGTCAGAATAAGGACAGAAATTCCTAATTGGGGGCTGACCTAAGGGAGAGCATTTGACTAGCAGGGTTTTGACTTATCTATTTGATGGTCTACATCTGATGTTGTCCTTTGAAACCGGAGGGCGAGGTCTCCTATGGGCTCAGATGTCCACTCGGGATCAAGGGCAATCTTTAGATGTGACTGAGGGATCAAGGAGTCCATATCCACAAGTTGGCAGCTATGGGAGTAGTCAGACCTGACAGGAGCTCCCAGAACACATATGATTTGATAATTGAGAGAAAAACAGCCTTGACCAAAGGCACATAGGAATGCTTCAGTTTCCCAGCCACGCAGGGCTAAGTTCAAACAGTGCAATAAATGGTTCAGTATCCCAGCCACACAGGACTAAGTTTAAACATATACAATAAAGTTTTTCTCACAATTCACAAAATTGCACAATTATATTGTCAGATACAGACCAAACCACTTAGATGGTTCACAATAGACTGGTATTGAGAAGGGGAAATTTATGTCACATGTTTTACACATTAGATAACCAAGAAAACTTATCTAGAAATTCCCAGATAATTCTTACTTAACATAACTTAGTACAATCACTTAAATTTGGTTCTCCATATATATATATATCATTTGGTGTTTCGGTCCTTACCTAAATCTTGTACCTGGTATAAAAATCCTTTAAAATGGCGGAGCCAAGATGGCGGCTGGTAAGCACGGACTAGAGTGAGCTCTGTACCCGAGTCCCTCCAAAAACCTATAAAAATGGCTCTGAACCAATTCTAGAACGGCAGAACCCACAGAACAGCAGAGGGAAGCAGGGCTCCAGCCCAGGACAGCCTGGATGGTCTCTGGGTGAGGTCTATTCCACACGGAGCTGGGAGCTGGGAGCTGGGAACGGAGTGGAGCAGAGCCCAGCCTGAGCAGCGTGGAACATCCAGACCAGAAGCCGGGCGGAGGGGGCCCTAGCGCCCTGAATATGTGAGCTGCGGCAGTTACCAGACCCCTCGACCCACAAACACCAAAGACTGCAGAGAAGGTTAGTGGGAAAAGCTGCGGGAGTGGAAGGAGTTCGCGGTTCGGCTTCCAGCCCCGGGGGCAGCGGAGGTGGGGCAGCTACAGCTGTTGTTACTTCAGGCTCCAGGCCCACCTGGTGGGAGGAATTAAGTGGCGGATCAGAGCAGGAGTGCAACAGCCTGCTGAAGGTCTAAGCCCAGTCTGGACTGGGGGTCCTTGGGGAAGGAGGAGTGCGGCTCTGACAGAGCTGGCACCTCCCCACCAAACGTAGAACATAGAACTCGTTAGTCTATAAGCAGTCATACCCCACTGAAAAACTCAAGGGTCAAGTTAGTTGGCTGGGAATATGGCCAGGCAGCGAAAACGCGCCCAGATTCAGTCTCAGACTTTGGATTCTTTCTTTGGTGACAAAGAAGACCAAAACATACAGCCTAAAGAAGACAACAAAGTCATAGAGCCTACAACCAAAGCCTCCAAGAAAAACATGAACTGGCCCCAGGCCATAGAAGAACTCAAAAAGGATTTGGAAAAGCAAGTTAGAGAAGTAGAGGAAAAATTGGGAAGAGAAATGAGAGGGATGCGAGAAAACCATGAAAAACAAGTCAATGACTTGCTAAAGGAGACCCAAAAAAATACTGAAAAATACACTGAAGAAAACAACACCTTAAAAAACAGACTAACTGAAATGGCAAAAGAGCTCCAAAAAGCCAGTGAGGAGAAGAATGCCTTGAAAGGCAGAATTAGCCAAATGGAAAAGGAGGTCCAAAAGACCACTGAAGAAAATACTACTTTAAAAATTAGATTGGAGCAAGTGGAAGCTAGTGACTTTATGAGAAATCAGGATATTATAAAACAGAACCAGAGGAATGAAAAAATGGAAGACAATGTGAAATATCTCCTTGGAAAAACCACTGACCTGGAAAATAGATCCAGGAGAGATAATTTAAAAATTATTGGACTACCTGAAAGCCATGATCAAAAAAAGAGCCTAGATACCATCTTTCAGGAAATTATCAAGGAGAACTGCCCTGATATTCTAGAGCCACAGGGCAAAATAGAAATTGAAAGAATCCATCGATCGCCTCCTCAAATAGATCCCAAAAAAAAATCTCCTAGGAATATTGTTGCCAAATTCCAGAGCTCCCAGATCAAGGAGAAAATACTGCAAGCAGCCAGGAAGAAACAATTTGAGTATTGTGGAAACCCAATCAGAATAACCCAAGATCTGGCAGCTTCTACATTAAGAGATCGAAGGGCTTGGAATGCGATATTCCAGAGGTCAATGGAGCTAGGATTAAAACCTAGAATCACCTACCCAGCAAAACTGAGTATCATGTTCCAAGGCAAAATATGGAGTTTCAATAAAATAGAGGACTTTCAAGCTTTCTCAGTGAAAAGACCAGAACTGAATAGAAAATTTGACTTTCAAACACAAGAATCAAGAGAAGCATGAAAAGGTAATCAAGAAACGGAAATTGCAAGGGACTTACTAAAGTTGACCTGTTTTGTTTCCATTCCTACATGGAAAGATGATGAGTATGATTCATGAGACCTCAGTATTAGGGTAGTTGAAGGGAATATGCATATATATATATATATATATATATATATATATATATACACATATATATATATATACACACATATATATGTGTGTGTATATATATATGTTTATGTATATATATAAGTGAGTGTGTATGTATGTATATATCTATGTGTATATGTATGTATGTGTATATATATATGTGTGTTTATATATATATATATATATATGTAAAAGAGAGAGAGCAGACACAGGGTGAGTTGAAGATGAAGGGAAGATATCTAAAAGAAATAAAATGAAATTAAGGGATGAGAGAGTAACATACTGAGAGAGGGAGATAGGGAGAGATAGAATGGGGTGGATTATCTCACATAAAGGTGGCAAGAGGAAGCAGTTCTATGGGAGGAGGGGAGAGGGCAGATGAGGGGGGAATGAGTGAACCTTGCTCTCATCAGATTTGGCCTGAGGGGGAATACCATACATACTCAGTTGGGTATCTTACCCCACAGGAAAGAAGAGGGAGGAAGATAAAAAAAAAATAAAAGGGGGGGGGATGATGGAGGGGAGGGCAGATGGGGGTGGAGGTAATCAAAACAAACACTTTGGAAAGGGGACAGGGTCAAGGGAGAAAATTCAATAAAGCAGGATGGGTTGGGAAGGAGCAAAATGTAGTTAGCCTTTCACAACATGAGTATTGTGGAAGGGTTATACATAATAATACATGTGTGGCCTAGTTTGAATTGCTCAACTTCTTAGGGAGGGTGGGTGGGAAGGGAAGAGGGAAGAGAATTTGGAACTCAAAGTTTCAAAATCAGATGTTGAAAAACAAAAAAAGTTTTTGCATGCAACTAAAAAATAAGATACACAGGCAATGGGGCATAGAAATTTATCTTGCCCTACAAGAAAGGAAGGGAAAAGGGGATGAGAGGGGAGGGGGGGTTATAGAGGGGAGGGCTGACTGGGGAACAGGGCAACCAGAATATAAGCCATCTTGGAGTGGGGGGGAGGGTAGAAATGGGGAGAAAATTTGTAATTCAAAATGTTGTGAAAATCAATGCTGAAAACCAAATATGTTAAATAAATAAATTGCATTAAAAAATACAAAAAAAAATCCTTTAAAATGTGAAGGTCCAACCATAAAATGAACTCATCTTCCTTTTAAAATTATCATACAGATACTTTAATAAAGGAAATATGATTTCACTATCTTATATAATTTTGTGCAAAAATCCAAATTTAAGATCTTATTACCAAAACACACTTATAGCTTGAATTCCCATGATAAATAATTTTGTAAGTCAATCATATACATCTGTATATGATTCTTAGAGAAATCAATCTGATCGTGTTGCTTTTCTCAAAATTTGCTATCCCTTTCTTTATTAGACATCTATCACATTACATCTTTGTCTTATTACTTGGTCTAATCATTTCCTCCTTTTGGAGGATGTTATCTCTACGTTATTTTAATTTTTATTTGGCCATGAACATAGGTTAAAATTGTAAGCTATTAATTTCTGTACCCTATTATACTAACTCAGAGATATTCCAATATCTATCTATTACCTAATAGATTTAGCATTGTGCTTACAAATTTCTTGATAATATAAATTTGCTATGAAAGAAAAGAGGGACAACGTCATATATCCTAACAGAAGGAAAGAACTTCCTTAGCTGTGTTCGATTCCAGGCATAAGTCATATCTGACAGCCAATCATTTAGTCACTAGATGCTGAAAACAAGGCTTAAGAGTAATAAGTGGGGATTTTTCCTTTTCAGAAAGGAAGTAGCAGAATTGGGAAATAGTCAAGAAGATCCTACCTAGGCCATGTCCAAGGTCATTTTCAAAACTTTTTACCAGGCACGGACATCCCTTTAGAAGTTCTCAGCCTGTAATGCATATAATTCTACTATTGGCTTTAATCAGAACTTAAAACATTATTAAATTATAGTCCCATAAAGTCTTAAATAGCAAATAAATATCCTTCAGATAGGACTGTCCCAAATTTCATTGAGCATAAGTTTTCAAATCAAGCTACATAACCTTTCTGTCTTCTAAAATACTTTCTCACACTCTCTCAACTTACTTAATCCATCTGCAAGTGGATCCAGAACAACTTTCTAGAGATAGGAGGGGCTAATCTTCATTTGTCCCTAAACCTTCTTATCTGCCTTTCATATTTCCAATCAAACCTTTATTTATCTTTCCAAATCTTTCACACCCATTATTCAGCCTTCTTTACGTTTCAACCATAAAACAGGGTAGCTCATAAGTTAGTAATTTTTACTGACATAACTATCTGTACTGGAATCCCATTCCAGCTTAAACAAAGCAAAGAGGTTAATGACTAACTCCACAGGATGATGGATTTATGTCCATGTTTCCTCATTCTGGAGGAAAGGGACACTTCAGGAATTAAATCGTATACACATATGATAAGCTCTAACTTTTGCTTAAAATCACAAAAATATTTTTTAAAACATTTCTTCTAAAAGTGTTTTCCCTTTTAAGACAGTTTTAAAATTTATCCTGATGCAAAAAGGAATAGTTACTAAACTTTTTCTGAAGAAAATTAGTTAGAAAGTTTTAAAATGATAGAAATCTCTTTCTTTCTCCTTAAAGCAAAATAAACCTTTAAACACTGGAATTCATTAACTAAGTTGATGCAAAATGTCCTCATTCTCAAAGTATTATACAGAATTCCTAGATACTATAAAGTTCCTTAGTCAAAAAGGTGTTGTAATGGAGAGGACACTTAGTGTCTATAAGTTAAAAAGAACATACCCAATTAAATTAACCTTATCACAATAACAAAGTTTACCAAGCCTTTCTTAGACAAAACAGGCTTGAAAATCACACCCCTATTTTTTGCACAATTCTTAATCTAACATCTTAATATAACACAAGAGGAGTTGCTTTTTTTCAACAATATTGCTGATACATCTGTTTGTCAAATTACAAAATTTGGAAATGTAACAATGCCCTAAACATAATTATGTATTTTAAAACTTGAAAGAACCCATTATCAAATTAGGGGAATGAATTTTTTAAATCTCCTTGCACAGAGAATCTTTCCTCTCATCATTAATATATTGAAACTATAACTTTAAACCACCACATATATTCCCATAATAGACAAGATGTCACATGGAAAGTCTGTTCTCATAGTAAATATCAGTATTATTAATTATTACTTGTTATAACCAAATATAACAGTTCCAAATCATCAAATTTTTATCACATCCCTTTTAAAAAAACCCAATTTGTACATATCAAAATCAGATTATACTTGCTTCTCAAATTTCACAATCTAAGAGAATTTTAGAAATAAAATATAATTTTGGAAATACAGAAACAATAAACTTAAGATGACATAAATTGCATTTCCAGATTATCACACGTAGAAATTATTCAACTTATTACTTTTGGTATTTAAAAACCACTTTAAAGTTAACAATTACATTTTAAAAAATAATGTTTTTAACATACGCTAGTCATGATGTTAAGCATTTTACAATCATTATATCATTTTGATCCCATAATCTTTATTATTTTTCCCTTTACAAATCAGGAAACAGGTCAAACAGAGATAAAAACACAGTTTTGTAATTGGAACAGAGAAGTGTGGAGTTTACCAAGAGCAGAGGCTGGTTTCTCAGTGATGACAATTCTTGGAGGCAGAGTTTAGAGAATGCTAACCCCAGTCCAAGTCCATCTGCCTCACCCTTCCCCCCCAACTGCAGAACTTACTGAGCCTAGGGCAGTCTGCAGCCACTGGGACAGGATGGGCAGAATGCATAGGTCTTGGGTGACATTTCCAAGCTTTGCCAAATAGATGGACTACAAGGTGCCCAGGGGCACAGGACTGTCAGGGTACTGCCAGTCTGTGGATAGCTGAGCCTCCCCTCCTTTTGCCAGGTGGGGAAGAGTGATTTAAGTTTTCCCTAAGGATCTCCTGCATTCTCTTCTCGTAATCTCATCTGGGATGAGAGAAGTAAGCAAGAATCCTTGTGGCTGTTTAAATTTCCCATATTGAGATACTCTCTTAACTCTGGGGAGGGAGTGGGGAATGATAAGTGATCAGCATTGGGATGGTGTTTCAGCAAGCGTGAGCTCCTGGAGTGATTTACAGTCTCAGGAGTTCTCTCCCAAAATCCAACTAATCGGTTTCCAAACTTTTTAATGATTACTCCCAGAATCTGCTAAAAGGTTTTAGCTCTATTTCCACTGTGATTGTCATTCTTGGGGAAGACCCTCAGATTTGCTCTTCCAAAGAGAAACAGTTACCATTGGCATTCACTCTAAGCCAGGAGGGCCCAAAATACAGCCATTAAGAGGAGCTTGGGCAGGGACCTATTGTGGTCCAATCTATGAGCTTCAGAGTGAACTGGGTTTAAGGTTTTAGGAAGGAAGGAAGGAAGGAAGGACTAGCCAGTAAATCCCAAGTTAAGTGGGCAGCTTCTAGCCATCAAAATTTACCTTCCTTTGAAGAGGAGAGGGAGATGGAGAGGGAGAGAGAGACAACAAGGTGAGTTACCCAAGTAGCTGGGTGCCCATTCAGGGAACTCTGTCTACAAACAGGTTGTGTTTTTCCTTTGTTTTCAAAGAGGACCATGGCATCAGGGAAATGATGACATGACTTGCAGATGACTTTGATTTGAATGAGGGAAAGCTGACTCAGGGCTTTCTGAAATTCTTTGAACCTTAGAAGTCTTTGCTAAATTGTTGCAACAGTTTCCGTAAACAAAGTTATTGAATATTTCCTCTTCTGTCCCCTGCCAGATCTTGGAATGCAAAATAGAACAAAATATTCTGTGGAAATTCACATCAGCTCTTTCTTAAGCATAATAGATTCACTGTCAATGGCTCTGTGGTGTTTTAAGACTGGTAGCAAAGGGCAACTGGGCTCATGTGTTCCAACATTCTTCTTCCTTATCACAGTAGCTGTCCCACAGGTTCAAATCCAATAAAGGAAGACTCTGGAATTTGTCTGAATGGAATATTAGAAGTTGGAGACAGGATAGAAAGTAACCATAAAATGATGTTTATTTGATGTCATTAAATGATGACCTTTGAAGTATTTGTTTCCTTTTCCTAAACTTTTCAGTAAACTGCACGATCCTGTTTGAACAGAAGTCATTGAAAGACTGTGATATATTCTTCAATGCCAGTTAATTGGTCAACAAGCATTTATTACGCACCTATATTCAATTCAATCCAATAAATATTTATTGATGGCCTACTATGTGCCAGACACTGTGCAGTCATAGGGGACTTTTTGAAAGTAAATGTTGTGTGTGAGGAGCAATAAGCAGGTTATTACAGTAAAGTACACAAAGGAGAATAGTACATAAAAAGACTAACCCTGAAGGATACAATTAAAACGTTAAGGGCTTTGAGCTGGCCTGCTGGCATCTTACCTGTCAGATATCCACTCCCAAGCCTGGAGCTCCTCAGGGAGCCACCAGCAAAGTGGATGTAAGTCTGCACAAGGTGTACCCAGGCTGAGCTCCAGTGGCTGATGACGTCAGTGCTGACTTTTGTGAGGCAGGAGCCCTCCTCCTGCCCACCTCGATACCCCCACTGCCTCTGCAAATGGCTGAAGCTGCCAGCACGGTTACCTGACTGTTGCCATTCCGGGAGCTGGATACTGATGAAAAGGAGCCCAGAGCCTGGGACTGATGCCAGCGACACCCTGCTGTCTCTCCAGACGGCCTTCCTCTGTCCATCCCTTCGAAACCGCTGGGCTTTATGTCCATAAGTGCTCGAATATTTCTCTGCATATTTATTGCCTCTGTAACTTCCATTTTCTCTTTCTATTCCACTTTATGAGTATTGAATGACTCTCCTCATGTCAGCGTGTATGTATGTTTGTGTATATATATATATATGTGTGTGTGTGTGTGTGTGTATGTTTATGTGTGTGCATATACATATATCTATGATTATATCATGGCACACATGGGAAAGAACTCATAGTTCATTTATATATATTCTCTCTCTTCATCTATGCATACTCCTGTGTAAGACTGCAGAATCTCCTACACAATACATAGAAAGATAGGATATATGAGTACTGACATGAATAACTAGGCAGTATGGGAGAGGATTCATACATTTACTCCATAAAGAGAACACAGTAATGCTCAGATGCATGGATATATAAAGAGAAGAGCTGGGTACTTGGACATGTTAGGGGTAAATAAAATATAGTAATCCTCATTGTTGAGGGATATTTTCAAATCTTCCATCAGCCTTTTCCAGAAGATTTTCCTTAGGGGATAATGTTCTGAGCCTGTTTGCCTGTGGCTGCCCTATGTCTCCATGTCCTAAGTCACTCAGATATTTCTGAAGGCACTTTTGACACCTTCTTTTGTGTCTTCACCTGGATTACTTATTGAAATTGAGTAAAATTCATTATCGAATAATTCATTGGGGGTTCACAAGTGTGGGTGTTTAAGATTGGGGCAAGTCTTTCTGTGCATGAGTGTATGTGCCTGTCCAAAATTTATCCCATTGAATGCTCCACCATTGGTGCATCAGTATGTATGAAAACGGGGGAGTGTGTGTGTGTGTTTGTGTGTGTTTGTGTGTGTATGTGTTTATGTCTTAACTTCCATCCCATGCCCTAGGCAATCATTGCTAGCACTTTGGAATAGGTCAGATTGGAGTGTATTTTAATGTAGGCCACATCTTTCTCTGCTGTGTTTTCCTTGGGATGTTTATCTGAATAAAAAATGTTTGATGTTTATGTCCACATAGTTCCTATACCTGTTTTGGCATGCGTACACTCGGATATCTAATACTATCTAGGTATTGTAAATGGTCATAAACAATACTGAATAATATTGCTGATAGTGTAGTTTCTCTATTTTTCACTTTTAATTTTAATTTTTTCACTTTTAATTAAATCTATTTTAACCTTAACTTTTTCTGAGTTTATGATTACTATCTCTGCTTTTTTTTTTACACACTGAATTCCACTCCTGCCTTTTATTTTTTCTGCGTGTGTCTCTTGTAAGGAAGGATTAAAACTTTTGTTTCCACAGAAATTATGTGATATATGACTTATGAAATCTAGGGGATCCATGCATACCAGAAAGTCCTTTGACTTGCAGCAAATGCAGGGAAATAAATTGAAGACACTATCCACATAAATTCGAACTAGATTATCTTGTAGCAGAAGAAAGGAAATTGAGACATGTAATGGAGAAATGTTTCCATAAATTCAGAATAACAATCAGCAGAATGGGAGACGTAATGAAGGAGTTATGTCTCACACAGAACATAACAGGCAAAGCAAGGATCCAAATGGTTTTTATTTTGCTTTGAGGCTAGAAGTCAGCTAAGTAGAGTAAAGGATAAGTCTTGCTTGGAATGCTCATGCATAAAAAACTCTTAAATATTAACTTCTCCTCCCCTGGGAGCACTAAAGTTTCATTTTAATGGTCATATGATGTATTTACTGTGAGGGAGGAAACATGTCAAGCAGAAATATGTAGTAGGTATATTGGAAGGTTGTACCCCCTGTTTTACCCAGCCAATAGGGTGGCAGTGAAGGGACTTGGTAGTAGGGTATAGGTATTTGGACTTACTTTTGTTTTTTTTGTTTCTGGAGGGCATGACTATTTTATGAGGCACCCGCCACTGCAGTCACATTAATAATTTAATCAGCTATCCATTTCCATTTTATGGGTAAATTCATGCTTTTCACAGTGTAATCTATCATTACTTATAGTGTATTTTCCTCCCTCCTAATTTTCCTTTTTATCCTTCTTACCCTATGTATCCTAACCCTCCTCACTCCTCTATTTCAGCAGTTCCTGCTATGTTGCCCTCCAATTCCTTAATATATCCACTCATCCAAGAATACCTCCCTTATCTTCTCCCCCACCCTATCCCGTTGCCCTCTTATTTCTTTCTGAATTCAGAAGGCATATATATATATATATATATATATATACATATATATATATATATCTAATATACATTATTTTCCCACAATTACCTACTTATTAAGCCCCCCATGACTGGTGCAAAGTGCCTGGAACATAGTAGGTGATCAATAAATATTGAATTGAACTGAAAGTGGGTGCATAATTAATGTTTGTTGACCAATTAATTGCCATTGAGGAAAATAAGACAGTCTTTCATTGACATCTCCCATTCCAACAGGATACTACAGTTTACTTAAAAGTTTAGGACAATAAAAAACACTTCAAATGTCATCATTTGGTGAAATCAAACTATGTTATCATTCCATGGTTACTTTAAGACTGCTATCTTTTGTACAAATCCTAATATTGCAGTCAGATGAATTCCAGAGTCTAGTTTTATTGGATTCGAACCTGTGGGACAGCATACTTCTGGCTAAGGGAAAAAAGAATGGAGCTAAATGAAGTCCTTAATTTATGACAGGAAGTGGGTAAGGAATGCCTTCAGTGCAAACAGGAATTCAGGTCAAATCATCAGTATCAAAACTACCTATGAAACTCTTCATGATAGGAAACGTCATCTGATATAGGACAAGAATTCTTAGCAGTGGAGATACAACTGAGCTGGTTTTACCCTCCAATGTCCCAGTTAATTGAGTAAAACAGGAGCAACATTCAGAGAAAATAAATACAAAAATGTGATCTTTGGCAAATTAGCTCTGTAAAATGAGGAGATTGGACTCCCATCTTTAGATCTAGGAACCTGGACACATAAAGGACTAAGGTCACAGATATATACCATACATTTGGGAATGTTGGTTGTGCCTAAAAGGAGAAAGACGGCTTTGCTCAGAATGGAGTGTATCAGCTGGAGAGGGATGGAGAACATACTTCAGGGGAAATGAGATGAACAAAAAGCCTGAAAGACAGAGTTTCTAGGTAATTAGTAATCAATTTATTAATTGGGCTAGCTGATAATCAATGAATTAATGATCAGTATTCTCTCTCCATAACCAAAGATAAAACCATAGAGATCACTGAATGCTGAGATACCTTTTCTAAAAAAAGAGGTGCCCTGAGAGGAGAAAAACAACCCTGATAGGTAAGCAATTGATGAGGAGGTGGGCTAAACATCTTCAGCTCCTCCTCCTCCTGAGAACATGGCTTGATCATGAGACTCAGCCGCCTCCAGCAATCTGGACAAAGGAATTCATCTCTATCCTGTCCACTCTGGTTTGTTTTATCCTTCAAGAGCTGGGTTACCCTCAGCCACAAAGGGAGGGGCTTCAAGAGAATAGAATTAATACTTTAGGGCTGGAATTCACCTATGGTACATTCTGTTTACACTCTGAACATAAGTAAGGTCTTCTAGTTGGTTGAAGTCCTGCCCAGGATCAAAGAGCATGTTCCCAGAGGATTTAAAAATCTCATTTATCAGCAATGTCCTTCAGAGACTGACTGACTTACAGGTGATGGTCCCTGAATGGGGAAATAGAAAAAAAAGCCTTAATCCTAATTTAATAATTTATTATTAATACAATAGAAAAAATCTACTCTCTCAGCAGGAAAATGAGATTTGGAAATAAAAATGCCCTACTGGATTCCAAGCCCTACTACTGAGGCCAGTGACTATGGCTGTATCCTTACTATCTGATTTTGTATACCCTCAGAGTTATTTTGATTTTTTATTAGCCCTGGACAGGGCACTTAGGTGGTGCAGTGGTGTGTTGGTAAGAAAAATGAAGGTTATAATTCTAGACTCACAACCCCCAGAATAAGAAAGCTGGGACAGAAAGCCCTGAGATCCACAGATAGAAATTCGTTGTAAAGCCAGCAAAAGGCAAACCAACATGAAGAAGAACACAAAAAAACTGAGGACAATAGATTCTTTTTATGGAGACAGGCAGGATCAAAATATCAACATAGCAGAGGATAGCAATGACACGGTAGATACATCAGATACCTCAAAAGCTAATATGAACTGGTCTCCAGCCCAAAAAGCACTGCTGAAGAGCTAAAAGAGGATTTTAAAAACCAAATTAGGGAGCTAAAAGAAAATATGGAAAAAAGGGAGAAAAAATCCACTGATGAAATCAAGTCCCTAAAGAATAAGACTGGCGAAATGGCTACGGAGATTCAGAATCTAGAGAGAGAAAAGGACACCCTGAGAGGCGAACTCAACCAATTGAAAATGGAGGCTCAAAAGCAAAATGTAAACATTAACTCATTCAAAATTAGACTTGAGCAAGTGGAAGCTAATGAATCTATGAGGCATCAAGAAGTAATAAAACAAAACGTAAAGAATGAAAAAATAGAAAAAAATGTGAAATATCTGATTGGCAAAACAACTGACCTGGAAAATAGATCCAGGAGAGACAATTTGAGAGTTATTGGTCCACCAACTTAGTTTTAAAGAATTCCAATGTTTAAAGGCTTGTTTTTGCTTTAAGGAGGAAGAAAGAGATTTCTATCATTTTAAAACTTTCCAACTAATTTTCTTCATAAAAGTTTAGTGATTATTCCTTTTAATATCAGAATAAAATTTTAAACTTTTTAAAGAAGGAGAAATACTTCTAGAAATGTTTTGAAAAATCTCTTGGGTGATTTTTTTAGAAGGCCTATTCTGAAATTGTAGTCATTCCATGGCCTAAGCAAGAGTGAAAATTAGTGATTGAACTTATCATATATAAAAGATTTAATTCCTGAACAGTCTCTTTCTTCTAGAATGAGTATAATTGGGGAAGAATAAACAAGCTTGTGAAACAAGAAGATAAATCTATCAACTTATGGGGTTAGTCATTAACCTCTTTGCTATGTTTAAGCTGGAATGCAATTCCAGTACAGACAATTATGTCAGTAAAAAGGAGTAACTTATGAGCTATCTTGCCTTATGGTTGAAATGTAAATGAAAGCTGAATAATGGGCTTGAGAGATGTGGAAGGATAAATAAAGGCTTGATTGGAAAAATGAAAGGCAAATAAGAAGGATTGGGAACAAATAGGGGTTACCCAAGCCCTTTCTGTCTCTAGATAATTGTTCTGGATACATTTGTACTAGTTTCAGATGGTTTAAGTATATTGACAGAGTGTGAAGAAGTATTTTAGAAGACAGAAAAGTTATATAGCTTGATTTAATAATTAATGCTTAATCAAATTTGGGATGGCCCTATCTGAAGGATATCAGCCCATGTTTATTTGCTATTTAAGACTTTATGGGAGTGCAATTTACTATTGTTTTAAGCTCTGATTACAGGGATAGGTGTCATAAGTCCAATAGTAGAATGTCTTGTGCTACAGGATGACAACTTCTAAAGGTAGGTGTCTATGCCTGGGAAGAGTTTTGAAGACAACCTTGGACACAGCTGAGGTAGGATCTTCCTGATTCTATTTCCCAATTTTGCTATTTCCTTCCTAAAAAGGAAAATTCCCCACCTGATTATTCCTAAGCCCTGTTTTCTGTATCTAGTGACTATATGGTTGGCTATCAGATATTACTCATGCCTGGAATCAAACAGAGCTAAGGAAGTTCTTTTCTTCTGTTAAGATATGATATTTTCCCTCTTTTGTTTTGTAGGAAATTTGTATTATCAAGAAGTTGTGTAAGTACAATGCTAAATCTATTAAATAATAGATGGAAATTGGAACATCTGAGTTATTATAATAGGATGCAAGAGAATAGCTTACAATTTTAATGTATATTCATGGTCAAATAAAAATAATATAGAGATAACATCCTCCAAAAGGAGGAAATGATTAAACCAAGTAATAAGACAAAAATGTAATGAAATAGATGTCTAATTAAAAAGGATAGCAAATTTTGAGAAATGCAACAGGATCAGATTGATTCCTCTAAGAATTACATTCAAATGTATATGACTGGCTTCCAAAATTTAGCATAAATAAGATCTCTAATTTGGATTTTTGCACAAAAATTGTTTAAGATTGTGGTAAGGGTGAAATAATATTGCCTTAATTAAAGTATCTGTCTGATAATTTTAAAAGACAGATGAGCTCATTTTACGGTTGGACTTCCACATTTTAAAGGACTCTTATACCAGGTACAAGATTTAGGTAAGGATAGAAAGAGCAGATGATATATAAACTGAAATTCTCTGAAGTTCAAAAATGGAGAACCAAATTTAAAGTGATTGTACTAATCTATATTGTCAGAATTATCTGGGAAGTTCTAGACCTGAACCAGAAGAAGCAAAACTCCCTTTTAGAACTGTCCTAAGAAGACTTTTTTGTCAAAGAAAGGATATATAGGGAACAGATAACTACATGAGGCATCTGGGATTCAAAACATGCTGCTTAGACATTAGGAATAGGTGATTGGTATACAAGGAACCTAATATAATTATGCAATTTTGTGAATTGTGAGAAAAACTTTATTGTATTTGTTTGAACCTAGTGTTGCATGGCAGGGAAACTGCAGCATTTTTATGTGCCCTTTAGTCAAGGGCCTATATTGTGCTGTCTCCTCTCAATTATCAAATTGTATGTGTTCTGTGAGCCCCTGTCAGGTCTAACTACTCATATAGCTGCCAACATGTGGTTATGGACTCCTTGATCCCTCTGTCACATCTAAAGATTGCCCCGGCTCCCCAGTGGAAATTTGAGCCCATAGGAGACCTTGCCCTCTGGTTTCAAAGGGGCCTGAAAAAGACATCAGATGTAGAGAGCTTTTCCAAGAGTCTGGACCAGACCTGCATGAAAAACAGCTCCTTCCCTACCTGAGCCTCTTATATTCCCAAGACTGTTTACCTACATCTTTGGTGTCTTTAGCTTATTTTTCTTCGTTGTTCTCTTTTTCCCATTATGCTCCCTACCTTGATGCCCCTGCAGCCTGCTCCTTCTTCTTCTTTGCAATTACTTTTCAGTGGCTGCACATCTCTGGGGATGTCCAACCACAGGGAAAAAAAACCAAACAATCCCAAATCCACCTAGATAAAGAATTTTAGAACTTCACCCCTGAGGAAGAGAGAGGTTTCCATACCTTCCTTTCTCTAAAGGTGAGGCTTTCAGCTTGCCTTTGACAAAAAGGAGGAAATGATAATCATTTAATATCAATTTAGTAACTACAATAAGGGCCAGAGTCTGAACTAATAGTCAACCAGAAGAAGAGCCTGGACCTAACAGCTTCTTTGTTCTCTGAGTAAACTCAGAGAATACCTCTTCCTATGTCAACAAGCCCAGATGGGGCTGACTTAAGAGTGTTCTTTCCTCTCTCTATGGCCATTAAAGATGAGACCCTTAAACTGAGACACCATCTTGAATAATGTAACTTTTTTCTTATCTTAATATTTTATGGACAAATACTATGTTATGGCAAGTTAATGGTAAATTAAACAGAGATCCTGGGTTGTAATTTCAATTGACACTTCGCCAACTCTCTTATCTTATTGTATTTACAACCTATTGAATTTAGAAAAGTTCTTTTCTTGTATCATGGTTAAATATTCATGGAGATTATAAAATTGAGTAACACAGACATGCTGAGTTGAGACTGTTCTAAAAATATATTTAAACCTTATCATTCTTTTGTTTAGACAGTCAAATTTCATCTGGCTCTATACATGCATGTATGATGCTAGCTTTAAGGGAAAGAAGAATATGAATTTACATATCACTTATCTTGTTTGCTTCCTTTAACCAAATTTTCAGATCGACAACTCATAACTCAGAAATGATGAAGGATGCAACAAATTCCTACTGTCCCCTTTTGCAATGTTTCATAAATTCATTGGATAACTCCACCCAAGAAAGCAAACTGAGATATGTTCAAAACTTTAATTGGACTGATACATTACAAGGGCACGTTCCAAGGACCCAGCAAGATGCTGTGTTTGAACTGATTTCCATGGCTTTTTACATAGCCTTATGGTATACCAAACATGCATCAATGGTGGCTAGAAAAGAAAACATTGGGGACGGAGCCAAGATGGCTGCTGGAAAGCAGGGACTTGCTTGAGCTCTGCCCCAAATTCTTCCAAATACCTGTAAAAAATGGCTCTTAACAAATTCTAGAGCTGCCAAACTCATGAAATAGCAGAGAAAATCAGGTCTCCAGCCCAGGACAGCTTGGATAGTTGCTGGGAAGGGTCTAACGCACCATGCTGGGAGTGGAGCGCAACCTAGCATGGGCCACATAAGGACCAACTAGAACTGGAGTGAGGAGGAGCTGGTCTGAGGGCCATGAATCTTTGAGCTGTGGCTGTTACCAGACTTCTCAACAGACAAACGCTGAAGACCACAGAGCAGGTTAGTGGGAAAACTGCTTGATCGGGTGAGTGCGATCTGGCCCTAGCCCTGAGGGGGTGGAGGTGGTCTGGTAGTGGCAGAGGCAGTAGCAGGAAGCTCCTGTGGTTGCTTCCAGAGGTCCACTGTCAGTTGATTCCCAAGTCCCTGGCTCACATGGTGGGAGGAATCAAGCGGTGGATCAGAGCAGGAGTGCAAGGAGCTCTTTGCTGGCACAGAGGCAGGTTCTCTTGCTTTGCCCTGCTTGGATCTGGGTAATGGTCCTGGTTGGAAGTTCTTGGGGGAGGAAGAGTGTTGCTGTGGCAGAGCTTGTGGTGAGGGTGGAGTAGAAGTAGCTCTGAAAACAGCAGCACAGCCCCTAAAACTTGGGCCAAAATATTCTCTACTCCAAAAGCAGTCATACTCTGACAAAAAGCTCAAGGGTCAAGTAGTTAGCTGGGAACATGACCAGGCAGTGCAAAAGGACTCAGACTCAGACTTTAGAATCTTTTTTTGGTGACAAAGAAGATCAAAACATACAGCCAGAAGAAGTCAACAAAGTCAAAGAGCCTACATCAAAAGCCTCCAAGAAAAATATGAATTGGTCTTGGGCCATGGAAGAGCTCAAGAAGGATTTGGAAAAGCAAGTAAAAGAAGTAGAGGAAAAATTGGGAAGGGAAACAAGAGTGATATGAGAAAACCATGAAAAACAAGTCAATGACTTGCTAAAGGAGACCCAAAAAATACTGAAGAAAATAACACCTTAAAGAATAGACTGACCCAAATGTCAAAAGAAGTCCCAAAAGCCAATGAAAAGAAGAATGCCTTAAAAGGCCAAATTAGCCAAA
>NW_023494380.1:1613746-1616246 GCF_011100635.1 Trichosurus vulpecula
GACAGACAGACAGACAGATAGATAGATAGAGACAGACAGACAGACAGACAGACAGATAGAGACAGACAGACAGACAGACAGATAGAGACAGACAGATAGAGACAGACAGATAGAGACAGACAGATAGAGACAGATAGATAGAGACAGACAGATAGATAGATAGATAGAGACAGACAGATATATAGATAGATAGAGACAGACAGATAGAGACAGATAGATAGAGACAGACAGACAGATAGATAGATAGATAGAGACAGACAGACAGATAGATAGATAGATAGATAGAGACAGACAGACAGATAGATAGAGACAGACAGACAGATAGATAGATAGAGACAGACAGACAGATAGATAGATAGATAGAGACAGACAGACAGACAGATAGATAGATAGAGACAGACAGACAGACAGATAGATAGATAGAGACAGACAGACAGACAGATAGATAGATAGAGACAGACAGACAGATAGATAGATAGATAGAGACAGACAGATAGATAGATAGAGACAGATAGATAGACAGATAGAGACAGACAGATAGAGACAGACAGATAGAGACAGACAGATAGAGACAGACAGATAGAGACAGACAGATAGAGACAGACAGATAGAGACAGATAGAGACAGATAGAGACAGATAGAGACAGATAGAGACAGACAGATATAGACAGAGGGCTCAGGGTGAGTTGAATATGAAGGGATGATATCTAAAAAAATAAAATTAAATTAAGCAGTGAGAGAGGAATATATTGAGAGAAGGAGAAAGGGAGAGATAGAATAGGGTAAATTATCTCACATAAAAGTGGCAAGAGAAAGCAGTTCTGTTAGAAGGGAAGAAGGGGCAGATGAGGGGGAATGAGTGAATCTTGCTCTCAAAGGATTTGACTTGAGGAGGGAATAGTATACACACTCAATTGGGTATCTTACCCCACAGGAAAGTAGGGAGAAATGGATGATAGAAGGGAGGGCAGATAGGGGGAGGAGGTAATCAAAAGCAAACACTTTTGAAAAGGGACAGGGTCAAGGGAGAAAACTGAATAACGGGGGACAGAATAAGATGGAGGGAAATATATTTAGTCTTCACAACATGATTATTGTGTAAGTGTTTTGTATATTGATACATGTGTGGCCTATGCTGAATTGCTTGCCTTCTTAGGAAGGGTGGGTGGGAAGGGAAGAAGGGAGAGAATTTGGAACTCAAAGTTTTAAAAGGAGATGCTCAAAAAAAAGTTGTTTTTGCATGCAGCTGGGAAATAAGATATATAGGTAATGGGGCATAGAAACGTATCCTGACCTACAGGAAAGCAAGGGGAAAGGGAATGGTGGGGGGAGTGGGGTGACAGAAGGGAGAACTGACTGGGGAATGGGGCAATCAGAATATATGCCATCTTGGACTGGGGGGAGGGTAGAAATGGGGAGAAAATTTGCAACTCACAATCCTGTGGAAATCAATGTTGGAAACTAAAATATTAAATAATAAAATATGAAAAAAGAAAACATAACAGAAGATGAAGCAAAAGACATTCATAGAAGCCTGAAAATTGCATCTGGCATTTTCAAACATTTGAAGGAAAACTGTATTCCTGGACTTATCACGGCTGCAGAAAAAGGCAAGTATTGGGAAGTTTAACTCATAGATTCATACATTATTTAATGTCAAGCTGAACCTCAAGAAGCTACAATTGCTCCAGCAACTGGGCCCAAGCATAATCCTGGTCTAATTGCTGCACTGGCATAAGAAAAAGCCAATTTCTATCAAATCACTGACAATTCTTTAACTAGTTTGGAGCCTACATACATTCTTAAATGGAGAAAATACCTTCACTTGAAAATGTATTTTTACACAGTTTATGCTTACTGCTACCATGGTCAGACTTCTCTGGCAAGTGATAAATGTGATGAAACAATCAGGTCTCCCCGGGAATCAGGAAAATTTTATGCTGAGACTGAAGCATTTGTACAAAGAGTATGGAGAAACCAAAGGATGTGGAACAACCACCAAACCTTCAGGACATCTGTTCTTTAGGAAACTTGGAAGTCTAATGAAAAATACTTTAGAAAAATGTCAGAGAGAAAATGAATTCATCTATTTCCAAAAGGTTCCAACAGAAGCTCCACAACTTGAACTCAAAGCAAACTATGGTCTTGTAGAGCCTGTACCCTTTGAATTTCTTCCTGTAAATTCACACTGGACACCAAAAATACTAGCTGCATTTGATCTCACAAAAGGCCAAAGGATGTTAATGCCAAACCCAAATCAGAGGAAGAATTGAAACCAGTCAAAGAACCAGACATCAAACCACAGAAGGATAGTGGCTGCCAGATTTCCTAGAAAACCATAGAAAAAAAACTCCTCTCTTAAGTGGGACTAGATTCTTTTCTGTGATTCCTCTGGAGCCTGAAGAATAATTTGCTTCTTTTCATGGGCCTTTACTATGTCAACACAGACTTTTTAATAGGGTGCGTTATTTTTGGTGCTTTCTTTCCACTTTAGTCAGTT
>NW_023494380.1:1621246-1701533 GCF_011100635.1 Trichosurus vulpecula
TGGGGGGGTGCTGTTCCCCCTAATCTCTGACCTTCCTCGTTCTTATGCCCCCATTACTCGTCTGTACCTCCTGACATTATGCTGAACCTTCAGTAGGTACACAACAAATGGTTTTTATTCTACAGCAATTTGACTTAAAATCTAATAAACAAGGAACTTCTTGACTAAGATTTTGTTTTGTCAGATCTGTTCTTCCTCAAATTTTTTGAGCCTAGAATGATATTCCTGATTCTCCCAACTCTTTTATATATATAATTATTGTTATGATTTTTCTTCTCTCTCACTCTAACAAACAAGAAAAGTTTTGGTGCTGCAGGCCCTAGTGGCAACAGGAGGCATCCTTTGGACAGTGTCAGTCAATCCAGAAGTCTCTGAGGATCTCTCTTGTGCCAGACTGTTAGAGGAGCCTTGAGCACCAGCAATCTCTTAATTCAGGGTCAGTGCTGAGATGAAATGAGGCACTGGGAAGTCATTGGACAGTTAACAGTAGCAGGTTTCCTTTGAGTTAACACAGAATAGAAATACAACAATGATATAGTGACAGCTTCTTTGGACCAAGACCCTCTCATCTTCATATAAAAACACATCTGTTTATCAGAGCAGAGTGCCAGGGAAGAGTATGAGGACTCGAGTGACCTTCAGAAATCCACCAAGTTTGAGAGGTCCTGACTGCCCATTGGTAGAATTTTTCATGGCCTTAGGGGACCAGGAAGATACATTAGGGTAAACAGGGGCCAATAAGCTTCCATTCAGTCAATAGGCATTTTTAAAGCTGCTTTCTATGTGTCAGGCTCTGTGCTAAACTGGAAATATGAAGAGCTCTAAGACAGACCTTGCCTCTAAAGAAGCACACAGACAAATAGTGGAGTCAGCATTCAAACATTTATGAGCAAAAGCAGAATAATCCATGTTCTTTTCTGTGATCCTTTCCATCACTTGTTCTGTCATGACCTCTTCCCCTATCCATAAATGGGACAATTAATTTCCTTCTTACTCCTTTAAATTGCTACGGATTCTCTTTTCACATCTAATTCATGAATCTATTTGTAGTTTAATTTCATGAGTGGTATGAGTTGGTAACGTCAGTGGTGGGATTCAGCTGGTTTGCACCAGCTCGGTACAACCGGTACCTAATTTTAGGTTGAATTCTGCAAACTGGTTGCTAGCGGGGGTGGGGCCTGCCCCATCACATCAGCGGCAGGGTGGTACCTTGGCTCGTTTCTCTAGAGAACAAGTTGCTAATTCATTTGAATCCCACCGCTGGTTGATGTCCTATAAAAGCAGTGTAGAAAAGGAGCCCTGATGTTGAGTGCTCAGCAGTAGAGGTGCGATGGTGGGTGCTAAGCAGTAGGGTTAAGCAGCGGGAATGAGGAGACCTGATGGTGGGGGTCAAGTTATGGTTCTAAGCAGTTTGAATAAGGAGGCCTGATGGTGGGGGACAAGCAGTGGGACAGAGGAAGCAGTGGGAACTTGGAGGCTCGATGGTGGGGCCAAACAGGAGCAATGAGGATCCCTGATGGTGGGGGCCAATCAGTGGGAACGAGGTATCTTCATGGTGAGGCCAAGCAGGGGGAATGAGGAGCCCCGGTTGTGGGGCTAAGCAGCGAGAAAGAGGAGCCACGATGGTGGGTGCTGAGAAGTTGTGTTAAGCAGTGGGAATGAGGAGGCCACATAGTGGGGCCCTACAGTGGGACTGAGGAGACTGATGTTGAGGCCTAAGCAGTGGGGCAAAGCAGTGGGTATGAGGAAGCCTCGTGAGGGAGCCAAGTGGTGGAAACAAGGAGCCCTGATGGTTGCAGCTAAGGAGGGTGAACAAGGAGCGATGATGTTGGGTGCTCAGCAGTGGGGCCAAGCAGTGGGAAAGATGAAGCCTGAAGGTGGGCGCCAAGCAGTGGAAACAAAGAGCCATGAGGGTTGGGGCTAAGAATTGGAGCCAAGCTGTGGGAACAAAGAAGCCTGATAGTGGGGGCCAAGCAATGTGAATGGTGAGCCTTGATGTTTGGTGCCACATAGTGGTGCCAAGCAGGGGGAACGAGGAGGCCTGATGGTGGGGGTAAGCAGTGGGAATGAGGAGCCCTGATGGTGGGTGCCAAATGGTGTGGCCAAGCAGTGGGAACAAGGAGGCCTGATGGTGGGGGACAAGCAGTGGGAATGAGGTGGCCCCATGGTGAGGCCAAGCAGGGGGAATGAGGAGCCTGGGTTGTGGGGCTAAGCAGAGGGAAGCAGGAGGCCCCGTGGTGGGGGCAAGCAGTGAGAAATGAGGATCCCTGATTTTGGGGGTAAGCAGTGGAACAAGAATGTGTCCCTTTCAGAACTAGACAATTCTATCAAAAATATAAATGAAAAATTTCAGGGTAGTAAAGTGAATTTTACAAATGTTGGATGAGATTGATCTCCGGCAATCACTGAGTTGGAACAAAAACAACAGTGATCATGTAATGTGGTGCTAAAAATGTCATTAACAAACTAGTAAAAGTAGAAATATTAAGTACATTCTTTAACTATTATAAGTAAATCAAAATAATATTCAATGTGCATTTGAAGAAATCATTGAAGATTCAATGGACTTTCATATAATAGGATCAAGAAAAATATATAGATCAAAGATAAATCACAAAAATACCATCACTAATTTCATCAAATGAAATTACTACAAGACAACCTAAAAGACTTTAATATAAAGTCAAAGGAGTAGTTGGGGAAAATTTCAAATTAAATTTTCAGCATTAAACATGTACAACTTGACATTAAATTACATATTCTGAAAATTTTTAATAGAGTTTAACAAAAAGTGAATGTAAAAAGTATACCTAAAGCTAGGTTCTTTATTACTGTTGAACAGCTAGTCCGATCAAGAAAAGAGACAATAACAAAATTATTTCAAAAAAAGAATTCACAACACTAGAAAGCAAAATTATCAGAAAGTATCTTGCACACCCATGACAATAAAAATTAGTAACAGATTTATATTTACCAAAAGTATGAATGACTACACAGACACAATGAACTCCCAGAGGAAAAAAAAAACTCCAGGACCAAATAGATTTCAAAGGGAATTTTATGAAACATTGAAAAAATGATTTACAAAACTAGGAAAAGATATTGAAGTATAGACCAATGAGTGTAATATTAATAAAAAATTGACTAAAATATTGGAAAAGCTTCAAGAACATAATTTAGACGATTATACACTACTAACAACTTAGATATATAACAATGCATCTGAACTTTGATTCAATAGTAGTGCAGTAAGCTGTATTAAATATGATAAAATTACAAGGCCTTAGAAATAGATACCAAAAAATAAGACAGCATTTCCATTCAAAAGTAAGTCTATAAAATATAGAAATAGATGACTTCTTAACATGGTAACCAGTATCTGTTTAAAGACCGGAGTTAACATATATGAAATAAAAACACATTTTTCAGTAAGATTTAAGATAAAGCCAAAGTCAGCAGTCTATTTCACCATTATTCATTTGTGTAATTAGAAAAATCATCACTGATTATTAGAGCAAGCCAAAATAATGAAAACAGATAAATTTACAGATTCACTATCATATCAATTAAACTACAACAGAAATAGATGTAAAATAATGAAATTGATCTAGAGGATCAAAATGTAAAGAATCCCAAAGTAAAGAAGGAGAAAAAGTGCAAGGGATAAGGACCTAAGTTACAGATCCCAAACTACAATATAAAGTAACAATCCCCAAAACTATTGATACTGCTTCAAACATTAAAAAGTTGATTACAAAATATTAGACACACGAAACTCAGAACCAATGAGAAATAGCATACTACTTATCAAAACCAAGGACTCCAAATAAAGGATAAATTCACTCTATGACAGAAAGTTACAAAACATATAAATCAGGCAGGATTTCCTATCGTAACATAGATGTGAATGGATATAAAAGTGACATTTTAAATGAGCAAATTTAAAAAGCAAGGAAGGAGATACCATTGAGAACTATGATTAAGGGAAGTATTCTTGACCAAACATGAAATAAGGAGTACCAGAGATGAAATGAACAACTGATTATAAAACTTTCTTCAATCAATAAAATAAGAAATGAAATGGTTAACCGGGGAGAAAAAATCTTTGGAGCAAATTTTTTCTCATATCAGTCTGGTATCAAAAATATAGAGCAGATGGATAAAAAAGCCATTCTCACACAAGAGAAACAGTCAAAGCATATACAAAGGTGCAGAAATCTCAAATACTGACAAATAGAAATTAAAACAGCTCTGAGATTTCACCTCACAAACATTACATCAGCAAAAATGACAACTGTAGGAGGTATTACAAGAGGGGAGACACACACCAAAGCCTTCCTAGTAGAACCTTGAACTGAAACCAAGCATTCTGGAAAAATTTGAAATTTTGCCCCAAATTCACTATACAGTTCATACCATTTTCTCTGATGATAATAGTAAGTATAGGATGCAGAGAAATCAAAGAAAAGGACTAATATACACAGAACTGTAGCTGCATATTAATATTGAGATAGAACTAGGATCAAATACTGATTAATTGGATAATACTTTAACAAATGATATATAAAAGTAATGAATTGTACTGATTCTACTCATTAAAAGGAATGATGAAAGAGGTCCGATTCAGAGAAATGTGAAGTTTGTATGGAGTGATACAACGTAAAATTTTCACCATGAAAAATTAATTTGTTCAATATATCCACTCTAAATAAAAGCTAAAGTTTCAATCATCAATCATGACTCCAGAAAATTCTGAACTAACGGTACCACATAGACACAGATATACAGACACACTCCTATATATACGTATATGAAATGCATGTGTTTTTATATGTGGGTAGCCATTTAGGTATAACATACTTTTCCACCCACAGTGGTGGTTTGTTTTACTTTGCTATATTTGGCATATATTTATTTGCTGAAAGAATTTTAAGTCTAGGGGGGTAAGGAAATATTTTTCAAAAATTTGTGAATTCTTTATAGTGAAATAGGATGAAACATAACCAGTGTAAATGAATAATCTGAAATAAAATGGAAATTAGCAAAAAGAAGTTCAGAAAGGCAAGAAAAGCATGGCAAAATTAAAGATAGTCAAATTTTAAATACACTTTAAAAAACAAATTGAGTGTAGTTGATATACACTCTTGTTCATGTAATGTTCATGTTTGCTAATGTTTAACTTGCTCATAATAACAAGGAAAACAATAAAATAAGGAGTCTACATGAAGAATTAGTGCTATGTCCAAAAGTCTTTTTTAAACAAAAATCACTAATAAGGCCCCATTTCTTGAAAATATTGAAAATAGAGTCAACAAAAGTGACTCCAGAATTGACAAATGATCAAAGGCTTTGAACTAGAAATTTTCAGAAGAAATCAAAGCTATTAAAAATGCTCTAAATCACTACCGATTAATGAAATACAAATTAAAAACAACTGTGAGGTTATTACTTCATACTGGGCAAATTGCTCAACACGACCAAAAAAATGAGAAATATTAGAAATTATGTGGGGAAAACTTGGACAGTAATGAATTTTTAGTGCAGTTGTAGTCTGATAAAACCTTGGATCCAGCAGTACTACTTCTAGGTCTCTATCCCAAAGAGATCAAGAAAAAGGGAAAAGGACTCATTTATACGAAAATATTTAATACCTAAGAACTGGAAATTGAGAGCAACCCCAACAAGTGGGGAATGGTTGAGCAGCTTGTGACATGATTATAATGTAATATTCTTGAGCTAGAAGAAATGACAAGCAGGACAATTCCAGAAAATCCTGAAAAGACTTACATGAACTGATAAAAAGTGTTAGTAAGCAGAACCAGGAAAATGTTCCACACAGTTAACAGGAACACTGTATGATGAAGAGCTGTGAATGACTTGGCTATTGTCACAAATACAATGATCAAAAACAGTCCTCAAGAACTTGGGATAAAAAATGTGCACATCCAGGAGATAGAACTCATGTTGTTTGAATAATTCCCAATTTTTCTTTCTTGTTTTTTTGTCTTCTTGCACAAAATGACTCCTACGGAAATGTTTTACATGACTGAACATGTGTAATCTCTATCAGCATATTTATTGTGTCAGGAAGGGCAGATGGAAGGGATAGAATTTGGAATTTAAAACAAAAAACCCAGTAACAAATGCTTAAAATTATTTGTGATTACAGGGAAAATGAAATTAAGATGGTGGCTGGATGTTCCTTTATGTGATATGCTGTAGAGGGAATTCTAGTACAGGTTGGACTAGATTATTTATAATGCAGTAATACTGTGCCCTGGAAATTCTATTCCAGTTCTGGTATTCTGTGATTCTAAGAGGCCAAGAAAACTTACGACTTTACCAAAATCACAAGGTTAATAGCATATCAAGAAAGTTGACCCCAAATTCAATTCATTATCAAATATTCAATGAGGAGAAGCTTAATTTTGAATTTGACATATCAAATTTTAAAGGAGAAAAGGCAGAGGTAGTGTGAATTCCAGTTCCAGAGTTGGTACAAGTACCTATACTGCTGACAGAGAAATGTCTTTTCAAAGACTGCAGGGACAAACCCATGCAATGATATTATATAATTCATTAATCTATTATAACGATAATAGTCCATAGTACAGTGGGCTCATTACCAAGCCATTCCAAAAAAGAAAACTAATTTTATAAACTAAATTAGGGTATGAGGGACGTCTGGTATCATACTTTTAAAAATTCTCCAGTAAAATGTACCTCAACCTTACTGGTTACATCTGGCAATGCAATTCCTTCTCCTGAAATCAACTAAAATTCCTGTTGTCTAGTCTCAGCATGCACTGGGCCTTAGCAGAATTCTACAACAGTTCCGTATACTTCAGAGGACTCCAAGTAGAAACCTGCAGCAAATACCCTTCAGAATGATTCCTGGGACAACATATCTACCACAACAGTTAACCCATACTGACCCTTCCCTGTCCTTCTTTGCTGAGATAGGTGGCTATGATTACAGAATTCTCTATACATAGATTTTTTTTTGATGTGTTGAGTTTTCTTGAATTGGTTTTCTATCCTCTCTTTCTTCTGCTTTAGTACAAGTGAGGAAGGAGGAGGTGGTTCTGGAGAGATACATTTACAAAGTAAGTCTACAAGCTCAATCAAGTCCAAACTAAAACTATATGAATTTACAAGCCTCTACTACATTACAGGTAAATAACAGATAGTAATTGTATATTGTATATACAAGGGGTATATAAGGAATTTGTTGGTACACAAAAACTTGTAGGTTTCAAAGTGCTACAGACTATTGACTTCAAATAAACCAATATTAATTAATGCCAAGGAAAACTATATCTTTTTGAATGTGGATGGATTTTACCTTTGAAGTACTATGTATTTTATATTATAAATTTTTTAAAAAAGATTATTCGGAGAAATATCTATGGGCTTTAACAGAATGTCAAAGGCTCCATGATACTAAAAGTTAATAACTCCTACTTTAGATGGTAAAGATTCAGCAAATTCTGCTTTTCAAAGATGACATTATATTGCATCAATTCTTAGTGTACTACGTGGCTTACGAGAATTCCAAAACAATTAAAATACGAATGATTTACCAGCAACACTAAAAAACAAAGTGGATTAAAGCAATGCACCAGGTCCATCACAGCATGCAACTGGATGGACACATCCCTGAATCAGCCCATCAAAATGTACACTGGAAAGGTGCACGTAAGCTATAGTATGTTTTTGACAATTCATTCACAGAAGTGGCATAAATAGGACTGAGTTGGTTAAGTATAACTACAGAGGGTTTCGATATTAAAATAATGTTTCCAAGTGACTAAAAGAAAGGGTGGGGCACTAACTGGGGCAGTAGATAGAGCCCTGTCCTAAGCATTAGGGAGACTCGTCTTCATGAGTTCAAATCCAGCCTCATACACTTACTAGCTATGTGACCCTGGTGGCACAGTGGGTAAAATACAAGGCCTGGAGTGAAGAATATTCATCTTTGCAAATTCAAATCTAGCCTTAGACATGTAGTATTTCTGTGACACCAGAAAATTTGCCTTCTCTTCTTTGTTTCCTTATATATGAGTTGGAGAACTAAATGGGAAACCACTCCAGCAACTTTGAAAAGAAAACGCTAATTGGGGTCATAAAGAGTTGGACATGACTAAAGAATAACTAAACAACAAAACAACAGGAGGAATGCTTCCAGCTCACTAAGTTTATATTCTTTGCAGGATTTATGGTGGGGTGGGGAGAGAAATGTGCTTGCATTATATTGCTATAAAACTTAAAACTTCTACAAGTCCTACACAGTATTTGAGATTTAGAAGTGTTATAGAAGTTCCGCAGTTAAAGGGAACTCTGCAAGAGATTTAACCTTTAAAAAAATCCCTTTTATTATCATATTGATACATATTTTTGGACTTAACCTTTTCAGGCCTTTAAGTCTACTCATCTATAAAGTGGGAATATGATAATAGATGCCATATCCACTTTAGACAGTGGCTATAAGCCTTTAATGTGGTAACCTACATAAAGTGCTGAGTAAGGTGAGGTATTGGAGCACTATCTGCAAGGATTGAAGGACCATCACTGACTGGCAAAATAATAGCTCCACCAAGAATGAACACAAATATACTTGATCATCTATATATATCGTCCCAATGGTCAGCAAAACATACAGCTCAGGCACTCTATTAGCAATTGCTTATTCTGGCTAATGAACTGCTATTAATATTAAAACTTAAGTTCTATAATACTGACAGTCAGTTACTTTAACATCAAAATTACATGCATGTCCATTATTTGAAGAAATCTGCCCAATTTCACAACCTCTGATTTTTCTTCATAAAAGCAATCACTTCAATTTGAGATGTTATAGTAGTTACAGAAATAAAAATTGACTTAACAAAAATCAAAATATAAATAGCTTAAGTTGAGTAAAAAAAATTTCTCATTAATCAAGACTGTAATAGTTAAAAAATACTGGGACCCTTTGGCCTCTTACTCATTGTACTAAGATAAGTCTTTCATAACCACCAAAATGAGCTCTTTATCTGAGACCGGAACCTCCTATTTCCTTATGAGTTCTAGTTTTAATTTATGCTCTACTTTAAGACAGAATAGGGTAGTGGCCAGGGCTGACCATGGAGCCAGACAGACTGGGTTCAAGTCCCACTTCTTACACACAAAGCAGCTGTGTGACTTAGCAAATCACCTAACCCTATCAGTTCTCCAAGCAACTCTCATGAGTAGAAATTGCAACTTGCATTAGTACAAAGTTTCCTCATCTGAGAATTCCCTATTCAAAATGATAGAGAATAAAAACAAATGGGGAAAATCTCATATTACATAGATTTCAGTTCATTATAGAGAGCAAAAAGGTAAACAAATATGAATTTTTGAAATGAACAATGGGGAGCTTTTAAATGCAATAAATTTTGTTTCCTTTATTTATTACCAGAAACACAGATAAAGATTTCAGTTATGTTTTATCTAAAATATACACAATGCATGTCTTACTCTCCACTAGTTTTTTTAATCTAATTACCTATTTGAATGTATATAATTCAAGGGGATTTTCATGCATATATTTCCCAAGGGATCCCTTAAATTCAAGAACTTCTGTAAGAGTCAAAGCAGTGCATGCTACTTTTTGAAAAGACGATAAATTTGTATGAGACTTAGAGCTCTTTTAAAAAACTATCAGAAAGCCTAGTTCACTTAATTGAATAAACCAATGCATGATGAAATGAAAACATTAAAAGCTGCCAAAAGCTTAATCAGGCCTTGGGTTGCCAGCAAATTACTTAAGCTGTTCCTCAGGTAAAAATGAAAGTGATGTGATTTAAACATAGAAGATTGAAGCTTAAAACAGGCAAAAAAAATCACAATAGCCACAGCTAACCTCATGCAGAGGAAGGGAAGCTATATTCAAAAAAATATTAACTAATGCCCAAAAAGCACTTTTTGAAGATCATTCAGTCAGCTGATTTAGTCTTCAACTGAAAAACTTTGACCACTCTTAAATATATATCACATTTCAGAGTATTCATTTGAGTTTAATTAAATAAAAGTTGTCACTCCAAAACCACCCTGTTTTCTAATATGCTTTTCTTTACTAAAGACTTAAAAAGTGGTACATCATTACAGTTAGCACATAAAATTCAAAAGAACAAGTGGTAAGAAGAAAACTCTAACTGATGTCAACTGCTTCATCGATCCTGGGAACTATATAAATGACAGCATTAAGCCTGTTGCTATTTGAGACCCAAAGTGAATGAGAGGTGGGTGAGTGAGCTAAATGTAATTTTTTTGCCTCCTCTAAATTTCTAGACATACCTAAAGCTTTCTTTCATCCTGTATTGTTATTAGTTAACATAGCTACCTTGGTAGATATTTTCAGGCAGTTTTGACACCCTGTCCTTCTCTCTTTAAAGCCTTCGGTTACATTTGCCAGATTTAAGGGGGAAAAAATCTCACCAGAACTTGTTTAGATAGCTTTCCTTCCCTGCCAGAAGCCATATTCAAATATTTCCATATTTAAACACATGATCCAGAAATCCAAATTGCAATCTCAGGCACCAACTTCATAATCACAAATTGTTTACCTCCTAAGACAGCTTGACATTTAATTTCATTGGGGGGAGTATGAGAAATAAAAGTTAAAACTAAAAAACTCATGGTATGATATTCTCCAATAAAAAAATACTATACAGTCTCTCTGTGTAGTCTACTAGTATATTGATATAAAATCTGGTAAATATAGCTTATAAATGTCTTTGTGCAGATAGTGTCATACGGTTGTGCCTCCGCTGAAGAAAGATCTATATACTAAAATTCAAAAATATAAACCTGATAAAGTAGTAATAATTTACATCAAATAGCATTCATCACAAATTTTATGTTTCCCTGATATATTATTTAATTTACAAAATTCAAATTCCATTCAACTTTTCAGGAATACCAAGGGATGGAACTCATATACATGTACCACATGAAGATTAAATCTATTTTACCTATCAACATTCTAGAGATACAAACACTCCTCACTGGTGCTTCAGTGCTTAATTTATGTATGTATATACACACACACACACACACACACACACACACGTATACATATATATATACACACACACATACACACACATACACACACACATACATATCCTGTGCCACTGGCCTTCTGAATCTTTGATTTCATCAGGATATTTGCCCTTTTTTGAATACTAAATATTAGGATTGTTTCCTTTTCTGCTCCTTAACAATCTCCCTATAATCTTAACATTTCCTTCCACATCTCCTAAATCTCCCAGACTGTAGCAAGTGGAGACACAAAATGTATTCTTCTATGTCTCAACAGTGCTTGCCTGTTTTAAGTATCACCACCAAGTCAAAAATATGCCAGCATACAGACACAGATATTCACACACAGACACACATGCAGAAATACATGCAGACATGTGTAAACGCATACATCGTATTGGGTTTGTGCATTTGGAATGCCTTCATTTCTTTGATATATAGTACAAACTGGTGAAAGTATCTTCCATGAAATTTAGTAACATAGTACATCATAAACTCTCAGTCAGAACAAAAAAATGATGACTTTGTACCTTCACAGAATTTTTCTCTCAGGGACACCAAAGGGTAACATAAAAACTTTCAAGTTATCTTTTAAATTTAAATGTTTTAAACCTATTGCTGTCTTGAGAAGGGGGGAGGGAATGGAAGGAGAAAACTTTTGAACGCATAATCTAATAAAAAGCACAATCTTACAAAAATGTATGTATAAAAGTATCTTTTCATGTAATGGAAAACAATAAAATACTATTTACATAGAATAAAATGTCAAAAAATGACCATTAAACCTGGTGTCTCAAGTTTCTCATATGTAGAAAAAGCATGTTAAGTTCATTAAGGTCACACAGCAAAATGATAACAGAAATCATTACAAATGTGATGTCCTAGTTCTCATCTTCAGTTCAAGGCCAAAACCATTCAGAAACATTGATATTATATTTTTGATGGTGTGATTCAGTCATTTTTTGGCTCAGAATTATCTTGGGAATCTAACATTTAGTCTGTTGCATGACTTTTCCCCTTTTTTCCATTTTTTTTGTCTTTCTCCAGCAATTAGCACAATGCCTGCTTTTGCAGATGTTTAATAAATCTTTACGGATTGGGTATTTTTAATTTTACTTTGTTAATGTACCAATAATTCATTAAGATATATAAGCATACAACTCTCATTAGCAATTTGATAAACCAAAATCATACTTTTTCACCTATGAAACTGTTACTTTCTAGAAAACATTTTTTTCTCCCAACAATACCCAAAGGTACCATTGAACAGGATTGTCCAAAATTTCATGCATAAACCCCAAATTCTAAAATTGTTTTCTATAATAAGCAAACTATCAAAATATGAATATAGGGATAGGTAAGGTTTTGTAAACAAACCTTTTGAGTTTCTACTCAATATAAATCATTATGAAAATACAAGGAAGGGTTGTGGGACCTCTCCCCCAGGTCCCTCCAAATACCTGTTAAAATGGCTCTGAACAAATTCTAGAGCTGCGGAACCCACAAAATAGCAGAGGGAAGCGGGCCTCCCGCCCAGGAAAGCCTGAATGGCAGCAGGAAAAGGTCTATCACACAGAACTGGAAGCCAAGCAGCAGAGCCCAGCTTGGGCTGCTCCAGAACCAACCAGAGGCAGGCAGAACAGGCCACAGTGCCCTGAATCACTGAGCTGTGGCAGTTACCAGACTTCTCAACCCACAAATGCCAAAAACAGAGAAGGTTAGTGGGTAGAACTGTTAGAACAGAGTGAAAGGAAGGGGTGGTCAGCCCCAGGCCCAGGGGCCCAGAAGTGGTGCAGCTCTGGGGCTGCTTCGGGTCAGAGGCCCACCAGGTGGGAGGAATTAATCAGTAGATCAGAGCAGGAGTGCAGAGTCTGCTTGGATCTGAGTCACTGTCCAGATTGGTGGTTCTTGAGGGAGGAGGAGCACTGGTGTGGCAGAGCTTGCTGTGTAGAAGTAGCTCTGTAAACAGCAGCGCAAGGCCCATAAAACTTGGGACACAGTACTTTCTACAAGCAGTCATACCCTGACAAACGCTCAAAGGTCAATTACTTAGCTGGGAACACGACCAGGCAGCAAAAAAGGACTCAAGATTCTATAATCTTTTTTTGATGACAAAGAAGATCAAAACATACAGCCAGAAGAAGTCTGGCTAAGAATCCTAATTTGAGGGAGAAAAACAATACTAGAGACAAATGAAGGAATATATAGATCTCAATCTTATAACTTTAAATACAAGTACATTAAATAATTCAACAATTAACTGAGATTGGATAAGAAAATCAAAATCTCACAAGCTGTTCCTTACAAGAAACGCACCTGTAGCCAGAATGGCCTTTGTTTTCTTTGAATGACTCAGCTTACCTCATTGAGCCTCTGGACACTGTGGCTTGCTCTTCCGGGGCAGGAAGCCCAAAGAGCATTCCAGGAAGCAGACAACTTCCTGTGTGATGAGTCATGGGGCTGGCTGAGGGGAGGTGTTAACGGCTATGCTAGGGGGAGGGGCCAAGTCAAGAACCAATCGGCCCTGGTCGTTCAGGCGGTGCTTGATGATGTCAAAAACTCTATAAGAGGGGAGAGGACAGCTTGAAGATCCTCTCTTCCTTTTCCGGTTGGAGCCAGAGACAGTTACAACGACAGTTACAGCGACAGTTACAGCGACAGTTACAGCTACAGTTACAGCCACAGCCACAGCTGAAGCAGGAGCTGCCAGTAGCAGAGCTGACCTACGGGAGAAAGCTGAACAAAGACTTCAGGCCAGTGGGTAATCTTATTACCATAGAGGGGGAAACATGATTTTGCTTTACGCAATCATGCTTCTCTGTAGCCTCCTGGTTACTCTTTCAAGGCGTACTTATTGGGCCTGGAAGCTTTTGATCAATATATCAAAATGGGGTTGCTGGTTCATGGGTTGGTTACTGTGGAGCCTAAATAAATGTTTTGATTCTTCTGCCTTCTACTTTGAGAGTTTCTTATATCCGGCGGTTCCGAACGTTTCAGACATGTTTATGATCCTCTTTGAGATTATAAACTCTGCCCTCCTATTACATTTGGCGACGAGGATGGGATCGCTAGGTATAAGATCTCTATTTAGAAGCAGAACAATTCCAGAGGAAGAGATGAATATCCCAGGATGGGAGGATCCATTTTATTCCTCCCTAGCAAAAGAATTGGCTAAAAAAGCTGGACCCTGTGAAAACTGGGAACCAAGGCTACGGAGAGGAGATCCTAGGGATTTGGAAAAGTGCTTACGAGAAGTTGGGATTCAGTCAGGGGCATCACTATCTAGGCAAAGCTGGATAGTGTTATCAGCCTACCGGCTAGTACACGAAAGATTGAGATTAAGTGAAAGACATGGGGGCACTCCTACCCCACAGCAAGAAGGGGAATCTCAGATAGCAGGAGACCAAACTGACTCAAATGAGAACTTTTCTATTAATGTGGCTAAGAGCAACAGGAGACCAAAAAAGCCCAGAGTGCATTTCAACCCAGCCCAGAAAGAGCCTGACTGCCTGCTTCGTCCTAGCCATGGTGGCAGAGGAAGTGAGTGGGGAGAGAATGAGACAATGTTAGGGGCTGAGGCACAAAACACTACTGGGGTTCAGGATGTGCCTCACACAGAGAATAGGAGATGGTTAAATGATCAGACAAGGGCTCGACCCATACAAAGGAGGAAGACAGAAACCCGAGGTGAAGATTCAGTTACAAGGGAAATTCAGGAAGATTTCTCACCGCAAGAGGTCACAGATATTTTGAGTAGATTCAGCCAAAGAATAGGAGAACCATTGATATCTTGGATGGTAAGACTCAGTGATCAAGGGGCCAGTGGAATATCAGTAGATGGGACAGACTGCATGAGATTCATAGGTATCAGCCATGATCCTCTAGTTCAACAAGCTTTTAGGGAACATCATCAGCAAGGAGATGGTGATAGCAGGACTACTCTGTTGGCATTAGCCGCTGTGGGATGCAATAAGAGATATGCTACTGATTCTATGTGGCCCACTGAGCACAGACCCTGGTATTCACTTAGAGATTGTATCATGAGACTAAAGGAGGAGGTAATGAAGACTGCCATTATGATAGGAACTGCAGACAAATATTACAATGATCCAATGGGACTGCCTCATAGGAATTTAATAATTAGGACAGCTCCCCCTGCTTATAAACAACTAATTTTGAATTTATTACTTGGAGAAGTAGGGAGCCGTCTTACAACAGTGATAAATAAGATTTTACAGTTACATGACTTAGGTGACTGGGGAAGGGATAGATCTCCTCGAGAGAGAAGAGTGAATAACCAGCAAACTTGGCGCCAAAGGAGAGTAACAAGGAAAGAAATGTTTACTGCTTTATTGAGAGCAGGGGTAGGTTTTGAAATGATAGATGGAATTCCAACCAATGAATTATATAGAATGTACAGAGATAAAGGCCTTGATAACACGAGAAATAGGGAAATAAGAACTGCTCCTGCAAGCCCACAAGCCACTCAGACTGAAGGTGACCTTGTGTGATTAACGGATGAAAACTTGTACATTTGGGGAAAGGCTGGGAGGACAATCTTAGTCTCTATCTAGGGTGGGATCCTCTTGGCTTCCTCATTATGTTCCTTTTGAAAAGAAACATTTCCCACCTGAGTTTGGCTCTGATGTTGGATCTTTGCATAACTGAAATCTCAACCAAACTTGAGATGATTTTATTTGAAGAATTATAGTCCATACTTGTCTATTCTTTTTGTCCTTTGTTTTGGCTAACCTTGTTGCTAGTTTTGTTTCCTTCAGGCTTAAGCACCCTGCACTTTCCGGTGACTGCCTAAGCATGTAGCATTCTTGGAATTCCTGCCAGCTTGTTAAAGAAATGACCTCTGGAATGGGACTTTTTGGGGGCAGGGCCATCTCTACATCCAATTTCAGCATGAAGAAGCTATGGAAAATGAGACCTTCACCCCTCACCCCAAGATTTTGAGCCCCAATCGTTCAAGGGGGGTGGAAATGATGATAGTGTTCTGTTTACTTATTTTGTGTTATCCTTGCTGTGTTGTTTTATTGTTATGATATTATTGATCCTATGTAATGGATACAAGGATTTAGGGGTGGACATTTGAATTATTAATAATTATTTTGGGGATGATTGATTGAAGAGATTATCTTGCTGGGACCTAGGGGTGGATCACATTTGAATCGTAAACCAATATTTAGGAATGTCACCAAATGATATGTTTTGCTTTATAATGAATGATATGTTTTAGTTTCCTTTGTAATTGGATCACAATGTATGTTCTAGGATACATGGCTGATTAGATTATGTATCCTATAACAAGGGGTGGAGTGTAGCCAGAATGGCCTTTGTTTTCTTTGAATGACTCAGCTTACCTCATTGAGCCTCTGGACACTGTGGCTTGCTCTTCCGGGGCAGGAAGCCCAAAGAGCATTCCAGGAAGCAGACAACTTCCTGTGTGATGAGTCATGGGGCTGGCTGAGGGGAGGTGTTAACGGCTATGCTAGGGGGAGGGGCCAAGTCAAGAACCAATCGGCCCTGGTCGTTCAGGCGGTGCTTGATGATGTCAAAAACTCTATAAGAGGGGAGAGGACAGCTTGAAGATCCTCTCTTCCTTTTCCGGTTGGAGCCAGAGACAGTTACAGCGACAGTTACAGCGACAGTTACAGCGACAGTTACAGCTACAGTTACAGCCACAGCCACAGCTGAAGCAGGAGCTGCCAGTAGCAGAGCTGACCTACGGGAGAAAGCTGAACAAAGACTTCAGGCCAGTGGGTAATCTTATTACCATAGAGGGGGAAACATGATTTTGCTTTACGCAATCATGCTTCTCTGTAGCCTCCTGGTTACTCTTTCAAGGCGTACTTATTGGGCCTGGAAGCTTTTGATCAATATATCAAAATGGGGTTGCTGGTTCATGGGTTGGTTACTGTGGAGCCTAAATAAATGTTTTGATTCTTCTGCCTTCTACTTTGAGAGTTTCTTATATCCGGCGGTTCCGAACGTTTCAGACATGTTTATGATCCTCTTTGAGATTATAAACTCTGCCCTCCTATTACAGCACCTAAAAAGACATATTTGCAGACTAAAAATGAAAAGCTAAAGAAAAATATGTACTATGCATGAGGTGAATATAACAATCAATATGTACAATCATGCTATCAGACAATGCAAAAACATTCACAAAATATAAAGAGATAAACAGGGAAACTACATTATGATGAAAAGAGCCATAGATAACAAACTAATATCAACATTAAATTTATATGCTCCAAATGACCCAGCATCTAAATTCAGAAAAGGAAAATTAACAAAACTACAAAAAATACAGAAATATAATAGCAGATTTCAATGTTACTCTGAGTTTTGGATGAATCAAATAGAAAATTACGCCAAAGAAGTGAAAAGAAATGAATTGCTGGAGAAACTATACCTAAAAAGATTCATGGAGTCTCCTAAGTTGGACTGAAACAAATTAGCACCATGTAGTACATTTATAAAAACCAATCAAGTATTAGGCCACAGGGATATTGCAAACAAACGTAAAAGGGCAGAAATAGTTAAAGACATTCTTTACAGACCACGACACAGAAAAAAGTATATTACAGGAAGCAAAAAAAGTATATTACAGGAAGCAAAAACAAAAGACAGACCCAAATGGAGAAGTAATGAAATCCTAACTACTGAGTTAGTCAAAGAACACATAATACAAAAATTAAGAATTTTACAACACAAAACGATGATGATAAAAATCAACATGCTTAGATTTCTGGAATGAAACTACAATAGTTCTCAAGGGAATAATCATATTCCTACAAAAATACATCCACAAAATAGCAAAAAAGATGAATAAACTGAGTGTTTCTTTAGAAACTAAAAAGCTAACAATTAAGTAAACCTAAATTAAGCACAAAGACATGGAAAAATTAAAATACATTAATTGTAAATTTTTTGAAATCACAGAAAGGACAAAACTAACAAGTTGAAGTAAGACAGAGAAGCCAATAGGTAAAACTGAGGGCGAAAATTACGTGAAGCATGAGTGAAAGCCCAACACAAGAGTCTGGAGCAGTGTCACTGTATTGGAGAAATAAGACGTGAGAATCATTGGAAGATAGGAAAAGGCTGCGCTTTGAAGGTTTTCAAAAACAAAGGCTTTTTATACTTAGTCCTAGGAGAGACAGAAAGTCACTGGACTTAAGTGAGTGGGTGGGATGTAAGGGTTTGACATGATCATACCTGTACCTTAGGAAGAAGAAGGAGGCAGCTGAGTGAATGACTAAATGAAGTGGAGATATACTTGAGATAGCAAAAGCAATCAGAGAAGACTATTCCAATTCTGCAAGCATGTGATGACGAGAACCAATACCAGGATGTCGACTCCATTAGTAGAAAGTAGATATATTTGAGAGATCTTGGAAAAGCAACAAAAACACTTAATATAACACTGAATAAATGGATTAAGTGAGGAAAAGAGGATGACATTGAGGTTAAAAGAATATAATAAGAGTGTGGAGGTACAATTAACAGTAATAATGAAGTGTGTAAGGAGGGTTG
The DNA here is from genome assembly GCF_011100635.1 of Trichosurus vulpecula. Lineage (NCBI taxonomy): Eukaryota > Metazoa > Chordata > Mammalia > Diprotodontia > Phalangeridae > Trichosurus > Trichosurus vulpecula. The sequence goes on from NW_023494380.1 coordinate 1,639,865, forward strand.
GGGAGAAAAGACAGTGAGCTGTTTTGGACTTGTTCGGTTTGAAATGCCTATGGCACATCTTTTTGGAAATGTCCAATTTCATGGTATAAGATTGTAAATCAGTAAAGAAGCTAGGGATGGATAAACAGATCTGAGGATGGGGAGTAAGGGAAACACTTCTTTGAAGGGAAGCACTACAGTTATTAAGGAAGCAAAGTGCCAGGAGGGCTGCTAGATAATAGTTACTATGATCTTGATCTTGGTGATAAATTTGGATTGAGTATAATGATCCTAGAAAGTACAGTTACTGAGTGTTAGCAGTATGGAGAGTATCTGAAAGGGTCAAAGATGTATAAGTATTCTATCTATTTCACCTCCTTAAGTGGAGGTTTTGATGATGATTGACCAGTTACTCAAAGGTAGAAAAGCAGTTGGCAAGGAAGTGGAAAAAAACCCAAATGATCTGGAAGTACACACAAGAAGGGCTCCTCCTTAAATGTTAGTCCAGTAGAAGAGAGCCACAGGTACCTGTATCTTCATTAATTCCATGCTATAGGTAAGTAAACCTCATTTTGCTAACTGCTAAAAGAAGCCACTAAGGTCTTGTTTCATCTTTGGTCAGACCCAAACTAGCATGGGACAACACTAACAGGAGTATCCAGGGGAAGATTCAAGAGAAGTGCTTAGGAGAGGAAAAGAAAATGAAATTTAAGATAGAAATGGAGGAAATGGATGAGAGAAAAGGATACTATTGAAAAAAAGTGGAAAATTCTGAAATATATGGAGAAGCATATAAATGCGATTAAAGCAAGTACACTAATAAAGTTAAGAAGAGCTTTGGTGATAGATCAATTACTGTGGTATTTAAAATCAACCGATTTGGAAGGAGTTGGTGTGGGGAACAGATAGGGCAAAAGACTACAATAAACATGTTTTTGTAGAGTGAATGGCAGGCTGATAGTAACAGAAATAAACCTCAGCTATTTTGCAAAGGGTATAGAGCAACAGATGGGAAATAACTCTCAGCCCTAGCCTGAATTTTACCCAACATTCTGAATAGTGAAAAAATTTTATACATGATTTTGGTTTCTCTTCTCCAATTAGGTCCTTGTGGAAGTTGTGGTGGTTAATATAAGGGCATCACCTGTCTGTTCACAGCTACCAAAGGCTAAATTACTCCATCCAATCAGTTATTCGGCCATATATATGCACCCCAAATTTTCCATTTATCTCAATGGTTTTTTCTTTCCTTTTAAGAGTGAAAAAAGCCTGACCCCCAAAAAACCCTTTTCTAACAAATATAAATCCAAAGTTCCATAGGCCTCATATTGATCATAATTATTATGATAATGTTTAATCACAGAGCTCTTTTTTGGTTAGGACAAGTAATCAAAATGCAAACCTGTAGAAGCAGATATATATATAACATGTGAAGACACTGACATCTATTGGACATTTTTTAAAGTTACTTCAGCAGGCTAATTTTAATTCATAATTTTCTTTTCTTTTTTTTAATTGCATGAGATCATTGGTATAGAGAATTCCCAGAGAAGAAAACTGTACTCATCCTCCATCATCCCTATTTTCCTCGATACCAATGGACAGGTGTTCTGCAATTTCTTATCTTAAAGTAATTTTCTTGTGGTACTATGGAGCAAAGTAACTTGCCAGGTTACACAACTAATATGTGTCATAGACAGGATTTATATCCAGTCTTTCCTGCTTCTGAGGGTGATAGTCTAGCTAGATTTGTTTGTTTTATTCTTAATCATCCTATTCCAAATTTTTTTTAAAAGGCTATCTAATCCAGTGTTTTCCTTTTCTGTTTAAAGATTTCTACTCAAAAAAAGAAATCATTTTTACTCATTGGCTCTCTGTATATCCCAACAAAGAGCATTAGACAAAGAAAAAAAAAAGACCACAATAGATCCCATCCCCATTTTAATGGTACATCTTCCTTTGTTTTTAAAGGAGCCAACTCTGGGCATTTGCCCTTTCCTCTCCCAACCTATTTATGCTGAACCATGACTATTACCTATTTCTGACAAAAAAGAAAAAGCAGCACAAATGTATTATTATAGAGGTGAGTTGTTCTTTCCTGACTAACAGAATTGTGGATGTTTCTTTTCTAATATATCAGAAGATTAAAATTATGTTCAAGTACTTCAGTGTGACATAAAAGAACAAAAAAAAATCTAATACCTTTAAGTGTGAACGGATTAAAACAAAATAAGAGTAATGGATTGGCCATAATCTCTAGCTCATAAGAAAGAAACCTAAAAAATAAAGACATACACGCATACACACACACACACACATATATATATATATATATATATATACACACATATGTGTATTTATACATAAAAATAATAAAAATGGGGGCTGGAACTAAACTGACTATGCATGCATCAGGTGAATTCAAAAAAGGAATTGCACTGTTGCAAATCAGAAACAAAAATTCACAATGTAGGGATTAAACAAGAAAATTACATTAAGTTGAAAGGATACAGAAAAAATGTTAATATTAAACTCATGTTTGACAAATGCCAATGCAAATTAAGGGAATAAGGGAATAACTGAATTACAAGACATAAATAAGAACACAATCATAGGAGACTTTAATGTCTTTCTCATATTAAACAAAAAGAAAAGAGAAACCAAAGGTAAATACACAACTAAACGAAATCTTGAAGAAAATAGAGCTAAAGGACTGACGGAATCTTCTAAATGAAACTCTTTAAGGAACATTTGTATTTTTCCATACTACAGGGCACTTTTACAAAAACTATTAAGGTATAGTGACATTGCAAAAAACTAAAAAGGCAATAGATTTAAATAGGACATTATTTATTGACTTAACACAAAAATAGGAATTAATTCAGAGAATAGAAAGGACACAGATACAAATGGATTGAATAATTAAATACTAAATCTTTAGTCAAAATACAAATAGAATTTATAATTATGTGAGAGAAAACTATAATGATAAACAATATAGTAAGATTTCAGGGATGCAGCTAAAGCACTCCTACTGGGAAATATTATATTGCCAAAAAACATACATTAACAAACTAGGAAAAAGAAAGGATTAACGTCCTGAGTATCCATTTTTAAACATCAGAAACACAATAAGTAAACAAACACAAAATATGCTAAAGTACTTCAAAAGAAACTAAAAAACAATGATGAACCTTCAACCAATGTCATTAAAAAAGCAAAAACACAAATGAAAATTGCAAGTAAAGTTAAATCTGAAAAAATCCAAGAAATTATGAAATTATGTGAACCTATTGCACAACGTTTTGCTGTTTAGTTTTGTCTCTGTTACCCATTTAGTGTTTTCTTGGCAAAGATACTGAAAAGGGATTTGGCACTTACTTCAGCAGCTCACTTTACAGATAGGGAAACTGAGGGAAATGGAATTAAGTGATCTGCCCAGAGTCAGAGCACAAATTTCTGGGGCCATACTTGAACTCAGGGAGATAATCCTGACTACAGGTCCAGCACTCTATCACACAACCTAGCTGCCTCACTGCACAATTATATGATAATAAAGTTGAGAAGAAATAGAGGAATACATGCAAAAATACAAAATACATAAACTAAAAGAAAGACCAAATAGACATCTTAAATTACATAATGTACAACAAGAATACACAACTACCTATAATGGAATTTATTAACAATGGGGTCCAAAAAACTAATTGCCCCAATGGAGTTACAGGAGAACTGACAAAGCTTTTAAAACAATTAGTAGAAACACTAAACAAACAAATTATTCTCAAAATTGAGCAATGAAAGTACTCTACCAAATGCTTTTCTAAAAAAGAATGTACTCCTAACAACAAGAATAAAGAACTAACAACTGCTGTCATTAATGAATGTTGATTTAAAATTTTTTAAATACCATACTGTAAAAGTATAGAAATCTATCCACGAAGTCAATCAGTATGACCAAGTTTGATTTTTATCAGGGATGCCTGGATGGCTGGACCATGTACTGGACCACAATAAAAATAAAAATATATGAAACCACATAACTATCTGAACAGAAGGACCTTTGACAAAGTACAATACTCAATTATGCTAAAAACACTGCAAAGTATAAATATGAAGTGATCTTTTAATATCATAAAAATTATCTAAAACCAACAGCAAGTATCATATAAAGCAAGTTTCCCAGTAAATACTGGACTAAAACGAGGAGGCTTGTTTTCCCCCATTATTTGAGATAATTCTGGAAATGCTAGTAATAGCAAGAAAAAGAAAAAATGCAAGTGTAAAGACAGTAAAAAAAAGAAATTAAACTATCCCTATTTGCTGATGATATAGGTTTACTCTAAAAATTTTAAAAGATACTAATTGAGAGTGTAGCTTCTGTAAAGTTGCAAGCTATACAAAATAAACCCACAAAATTCATACCCTCATTCAAAACAACTACAAATTATCTGGGATGGGAAGGTATCCATCTATCAAAAAGTACTCCTTGAAGAAATGAATAACTGAAACATGAAGAGGTTAATCAGTGTTCATGGCTGAGCCACACCAACACCAAAGTGACTACACTATCAAAGTTAATAAAATTAACTGTAAACATTTATCTGAAGGATCAAAAACTCTAGAATATCAAGGGAAACAGTCGAAAAGGTTGTAATGAAGGGAGAATAACACTTTCAGACCCTCACGATAGTAAAGAAGATTTATAAAAACCATTTTGGACTGGCTAAAAAGAGTAGATGAGTGAAATTGCCTAGACAAGGGAGATTAAGAAATAAACCCAGTATTCAATCTAAGGGATACTTCTCTGGGAGTGGAAAAAAGGACAAAGAGATTTAATAAAAGTAAATGCTGCTGAGAAAACAAAAGTAGTAGTCTGATAGAAATTAGTCTTAGATGAACATCTTAAGTACTATTCAGCAAATTTAAATGGATATATGACCTCAATAAAATTCATACTATTAAAAATAAGACAATTGAAGTGGATCATGAGTTTTGATAGAGATATCACTTTTCATAGGAGATGTATTCTTAGCAAAATAAGGAACAAAGGCCACAACAAAAGACAATTCAGATAATTTTGATTGCATGAAATTGAAATGCATCCACGCTAACAAAATACATATAGGATGAGAGTAATGGCTAAACAAATTATGTGTATGTGAAAATTATTAATGTGCTATATAGAAACAATGAATGTGTTAAAGAGAAACATGGGAGGACTTACAGGAATTAGTGCAAAGTGAAGTAAGCAGAGTCAAGAAAAAAATAACACAAATATAAAAAAATCAATACTAAATGTTGGAAAATTGCCAAGAACCAAGAAAAGATGAGTTCATTCTTCTTCCCACTTATCTGAAGGGGTAGGAGGTTCATAGACACTGAAAACTATATATTTTACAATTTTTCAGTGTATTCATTGGTTTTGCTAATTGTTTTCCCTTCTTTTTAAAAAAATTATAAAGGATGGCTTGAAGAATAGAAAAGGAAAAGGATACAGAACAAATTTAAAAACAAAAATTATTTAAAAATTAAAGTATTTAAAACCTTTAAGAATGGATTAAAAGTGACTCTAGAACAGAATAGATCTCAGTACTCTTTAAGGAAAACTGATTAGATCTTTTACTATAGTGAGGTAAAGGACTTAAGACCAAAAAAACTGTTTAAATATTATTTTGTCCCTGTGTACCTTAAAGAGAGAAAAGGGATTAAAAGGGTATCTAAGTTGGTTTCCAAAATAGTAAGCCTGGGATGGCAGGATTGGACCCAGTTCTAAACAGCTTGAAATGCCTCACAAAGAATCTTATGTTTGATTCTAGAGGTATTGGGTGCCACTATAGTTTTTTGAGCAGCCTAGGTATGTTGAGGGAGAAATGAACCCAGGGATGTCGAAATCCCAAACCAAGGCCACCTGGAATGAACTCGCGGGCCCAAGTATTCTTTAAGTCAAGGAGGCAAAGATTTATTATGCTTTATGTAAATAAAGAGGGCAAGAGTTCTAAGGGAACCTGCAACCATACAGGGCTACAAGATTTAGGGATGAAACCTGTCAATTGGGTGTGTTGGGGTGGGATTAGGGAGTGGTTTATCTACTGTGCAGGTATCTTACCCAGAGTTCACTGGGAAATAGCCCACAGGGGGGCTACCCGGGGTTGTGGTTTTGCCTGGGGGTGTGGTTTTGCCTGTGAAATATCACTAAGTCACCAAAATTTCCCAGCTGACTGGGAATATCCAGGTGGATTCCATCACGTGTCTTGTTAGACAAGATTAATTGTAAGGGAGTATACATGTTAGATTCAGTGTATGGTCAGTTATCAGCATCCTGAATCCATCTATAATTGGGCATAGCTGCTTATTGAGGAAGAAGCAGAGATAATTTTGGGGCACACTGCCATTTAACTAGAGAGGGGCTGCCTGGGAAAGAATATGTTTTGGGAACTAAATGTGTTCTGGAATTGGAATTCTGCCACAGGCACAGGCACCCAAGCAGAGGCTGTTAGAATTAGGGTCCAAGCACAAGCACCCCATCAGGTACATGGTGAGACCCCAGTCCTTTGGTAGCTTTGTCAAGTATGGATTAAAATGTAAGGCGATCAGAAGCAGGAGAATTTATTAATATTCTATTGCAATACTACAGGTAAAAATGATCCTAGTCTTAATTAAGGAGACTATCGAATAACGTAGAGAGGAGGGGATGGATGACAAGTAGAGTTAGCAAGATGTGGCAACTGAGTATGTGAGGTGAAGATAAGGAAGGAATTGACTATGACATAAGGTTCTAAATATGATTTAAGGTTCTAATGCCAGTTAACTGCTGTTACCATTCTTAGAAACAGAAAAATTCAGTAGAAAAGTAAGTTTTAGTAGAAAATAATAAGTTCTATTTTGAAAACACTGAACATAGAGAAACAAGATCCACTGGGGTATATCTGAAATACAGAACTGTTAGAGAGCAAATAAAATTTCACAAAGGAGGGTGCAATGACAAGTGAAGAAAATATCAGTTTCCCTTCAAGGTATGAACTCACTTCCTGAGATCATTTCTTGCACAGCTCCAGCCAAAGGAAAATCAGAGTAAGTTTACTTTTATGACCCAGCTTATTCTCATTGTAATCAAGATTCTTTTGCTGGCTCAAATGTGATAAACCACTTATTTTGAAAATCAATATTTACAGCATAGCACATCTACTAAGTGCAAAAGCACAATCCTTTATTTACCACCTAAGAACATGTGGCTATGATCCAGAAACTAACCCTGTAGCATTGTAATGAAAACAACAATAGCTTCCTTTTGGTCCATCTCACTCCTTTTCTTTTTCAATTCCCTTTTCACTGTGCTGTCACGTCCTCTCAGTTTCCCCAATTCTAGTTGCCTTTTTGCAAGCCCAGCTTAGTGGGCAATAGAGTAATAGGAAATAGGGTAGTAGTGGAGAAATTCTCACACCAGAGTAGAGACAGTGTGATTCTGCTATTTTAAGACTGGAAGCTAAGGGAATTAGTATCTATGTTCAGCTTGCTATTTTATTGGTGAATATGAACTGTGACATATGTCTAATATAAAAACGGAACATATACAACGAAAATATACTGGATTAAGATGAAAATTCCGCATTAAATGCTGACTATGTCGATATACATAACAGCCCTTCTAATCCTCCCATGCCAGTGGGCAACGAGGCCAAAAACACTCATTATCATACAAAACTGGGTTTTGCCCCAACCTGAAGGACCTGCGACCTGAAGGAAATTTTATTTGTATAAATAAAAATGGAAGGAAAACCAACTTTAAAATGCTCTTCTAATTAAATTACCCTCAGGGATATTAAGTTACAGGTTCCAAAGAAAAGATTTTTCATAGGTATTGTGATAAAAATTCCTAAAGAGTTTAAAGGTATGCGCAACCAGAGAAGCTTAAATTTATTCAACTCTAGTCTTTTGAATAGGAATACTTGGAAGTCTTCTATTCCATTGAGGTTCCATTGTTTAGCCTATCAATTATATTCAGTGTGACAGGATAAACTATCCTTGCGTGTAAAGCTTTAACCTTTGGAAAAATATTGTAAGATTTTTCTCTCCTTTGTAGTACAGTATTAGCTCCCTTATTCTAGCTGTTATTCCTTGCTATTTTTCTTTCCAAGTGCTTCTAGTTTTTCCCCTTGGGCCTAGAAACACTGGATTTGAGCTATGACATGGCAGAGGATTTTCATTTTGGAGTTTCGTTCACAACATGATCACTGGATTATTTCTATTTTCATTTTGCCCTCAGGTACTAATGAATCTTTTCATGTTTGTGTGTCTTTTCGAGTCCAGTGATTCCTAAAAGTTTGTGTCTCCTTGACCTGTATTCCAGGTCAACTGTATTCAATAAGTCTTTTTTTTCCAATCTTCTGATTTTGTACTGATATTTCTTACAATCATATAAAGTATCAGAATTTTGTTTGGCCATTCTAGTTTTCAGGGAGTCCATTAGTTGGGTAATGGGTAGAATGTGCTCTAAAGTATTAATTTTCCTTCTATTTCTTTCTTCCCTAGTTCTCATTCTATTTAGAATTACATTTTCTCTTCTTGCCTCAAATTTTTCCGGGTATTTGTTCCTAGGGGTAAAGCCATTGTTTCCTCAGATTTTACTTGGACTTCTAATTTAACTGTTTTAACCTTTGGGGTTCTTCCTCAATTCATAGTGTTTCTTCATAATCAGTGTTTTCTTATTGTTATTCATCTCAATTTTAGACTGGGACTTCAAAATCTTGAACGGGTACACAGGTTCTGCTTCATCTTCCTCATTGTGTTTGAAATTAAGACTGTCTTCTCCAAGCATCTTTACTTTTTGGCTCAGTTTCCTGGTGACTTTTAGCCTCAGCCCTGACCCTATCTCCTTTTTTTATACAGACTCAAACATGGAGTTGGCTCCCCATTTCATGCTGTGATCCTAAATAAACACAGCTAGATATTACTCACAGCACTGTGTGAAAAATATTATACCATTTTACATCATTTTTAATTTCAACCAGACCCAGAGCCTGAATTAATGAGTAACTGCAAGAAGATCCAGGACCTGGGCTTCTTTGTTCTCTAGAGTTTGCTCAGTAAATACCCTTACCACTGTCAACAAGTCCAGATCAGACTGACCCAAGGACATTCTTACCCCTGTTAGCCATTAAAGGATGAGACCCTAACCACAAGAGAGACTACCTCACTTAATATTAACTGACCTTTGTCAACATTCTTTACAGCCCTATTCCATTAAGGAAAATCCTCTTCTTGTATCATGGTTAAACATACATGGGGGTCATGAAGGTAAGGTAACGCAGGCTTGCTGGGTCTGCTAAAATAACATATAAGTTTTCTCATTGCTTTGTTCCGCGAGCCAGAGCTCATGCTCTGACTCCTTGTACGTATAAGTAAGCTAGCTTAGCTATGCTTTAAGGGAAAATAATAAACAACATGGATTTTTCTATCGCCTAGCTTCTTTGCTTCCTTCAACCAAACTTTCAGGTTTAACAACTGGTAGCATGCTTCATATAAGATAACAAGGACTTTCCTTTCAAAGCACACCCTCAGTTATTTGGATACTGGCCTCGCCTTGCCTCCAACTGATCTACCTTTTGTCTGCTCAGAGTCACCACAGGTCTTTATTCAAATGGTGCTTACAGTCATTTCTCATTACTTTTCTTTATCACTGTTCCTTCTAGTGCACGGAGGGCTTTATTAGAGTAAGGAAATATGGACTTGTCCATGTCTTTTCCTTCATGCCAGAAGTCATGACAAACATTTACTTAGCTCTCCCCTAATTAATCCGTTAACAAGCATTAATTAAGTTCCTATTATGTGCCAGACAATGAGGATACAAAGAAAAAACCTTATCAACAGAGGTAACATGTACATACATATGTAATTAGTAGAGAATAAATACTACAGGGTACTTTCAGGAGGGAAGGACTAGGAGGTAGAGGAATGAGGAAAGGCCTCATGTAGGGAGTGTAACCTCACCTGTACTTTGAAGAAACTAATGATTCCATGAGTTGTGGGGTGAGGAGGGGCCACCCCATGCAAAGGAAAGGAAGGAAAAAGAGCAGCAAACACCCCATTAAATGGTAAGTGGAGCAGGCATGAGGAATGGTCCATGCAGAAAGAAGATGATGGGAGATAAGAGAGATACATGAGAGGAACACCAGGAAAGTCAATTTCTCTGGACCAGTACATGAAGAGAAGTAATAATAAGCCTGGAAAGGTGGGTGGTAATGGCTTTAAATGCCAAACAGAAGAGATATTTCACCACAGTTCTAACAATGAAATCACTGGAATTTATCCAAAGGGGAGAGATATGGTTCTGTTCTTTAGGAATGTCACCTTGGCAGCTTTGTGGAGGATGTACGGGAGAAGGGAGACTTGCTGAAAGGGGACCAAAAGGTTTACATTCCAAATGAAAGGAGATGAGAACCTGAATATAATATGTAAAAGATATTATGGAGATCTATTTGAACTAAAAGAATGTTGCTATGGTCAACGGAAACAGTAAACTTACTAATAGGCCAGGGGGTAGTGGGGGGAGTAAACAATGATTTCTGTTTTAGGCATACTGCACTGAAGATGCCTACATAATATACTAGTTTGAAATTCCAGAGCTCATTTGGGAGATCAGAGCAAGAATCATAGGCTGTAGAATCATCTACATAGAAATGAGCAATGAACCTTAAGAGCTGATTAAATCACCGAAAGGAAGCATGAAGTGAATGATGAGAGCCAATGATCCCTAGCACACTAAGGTATACCCACTTTGGGTGCTTAATACAGAGGGTGATCCAAAGGAAACCAAGGAGGCAGAGTAAGGCAGGATAAAATACAGGAGAGCAATATCATAAAAAATGGAAACTAAGTATTCAGGAGAGGATAGACAGCCAGGTCAAGTGCTGCAGATGTCAAGAAACTTAAGAATTAAGAGGAGCCATAAGAATCAAGGTTATCAAATTTAACAAATAAGATAATTAATATGTTTGGAAAGAGTAATATATACAAACCCCTACCTATGTTCAGAAATGAGGCACTAGATGAGTAACACCTTTATTGACTTTAAGGAGTTTATAGTGAAGTGAAATAAGAGGTTCACAGATGATTCCCATAAGCAATTTAAGAATGCAATCAAAACTTAAAAATTAACAAAATCATTACAAAGCCCTTAGAATTGCATGTTCAAAAAGGTTTTTTAAATAGAGAAAGTAAAAATGAAACATAACATCCCCTTTATAAAAATGACTCAGTTGGAGGGACAAAAGGAGGTACACTGTATCAGAGCACCCCTGATCCAGTGATTTCTTCCCAAGTCAAGTGATAGAACTACAGAAAGGGCAAACAACAGAAACAGCAAGGCACTAAAAGTCTTCAAAGTACACATGTTGTTCCCACACCGTTCACTTCTTTATAAGATATTTAGAAATCTTGTCATCAAAACTGATATAATTACAAGGCAACTAGCCAATAGCTAGCAAAGGTTCTGCTACATTCATCACTCAGGAGTATGATGTCTTTAAATAAGGAAGGAAGCCAGCTCCAGCCATTGGAGTCGAGCTACGAAAAAAAGAAACCACTAAAAACTGACTGATCAGTCAATCCTGAGAAAAAGACAAGTGCCATTTGGAAAGGCGCAAGTGATGTCTGCCTTTCTCTTCAACACATTGAAAGGGAGTTGAGTTCAGATCCCAAATACAGTGTAGCAGAGTGAGGTATCACTAGGGGTCTAGGTTTGTTAATATAACCAATACTAGAAAAGATGGCAGGAGACAAAAAATATGTTTTTCTTTGTGAAAGGAAGGGCAGGGACTGCTAGGTGGGACAGTGAGTAGAGCACTGGCCCTGGAGTCAGGAGTCAGAGTTCAAACAGGCCTCAGACACTTATTAGCTGTGTGACCTTGTTGAAGTCACTTAAATCCCAATTGCACTGCCTTCCCCATCAAAAAAAAGTAAGCACTGGTAAGAGTTTAATCTGAGAAAAGGGGATATGTTTTGTTTTAGTTCTGGCAGAGTCTTGAATTTCTCCTAATGAATCACAATCTGGAGAAGATTGTGAAGCAGGTCTCCAAGGTGAATTCTGTGCATGTTATATCAGTGAGTAAGGAAAGTTGGCAAGACTTTAGTCATTACTTATGAAACCACCATCTTTTAATTACAAGAAATTCATCATGTGTCCCATGGACCTTCTGAGAATTGTTGAGTTAATATTTGTAAAAATTGCTTTAAAATTCTTAGGGGAAAAGATCACTGTACGATGATTTCACTCAAAGAAACCAAAATTATCTTTAACAAGCTATAGTCAAGGACACAAACTATACTTTTTAATTTCCAATTTTATTTAAAAGCAGTAATTTATATTATTCAGGCAGATGGAATTGATATAAACTCTGGTCATAAGAGCCTTGAGTTTTTTCACATTAAAAATCAAGTACTTGATGTTACAAGACAGATACTTTTTCGAATTCTCTTCCCTTTTTCCTAACCTTAATTATGATGCATATTTCTTTTTTAAATTAGTTTAATGAATGTAAATATTTTAGCACATAGAGAACTTAATTTTTAGCATTTGATGTTAGTGACATGCAATGAAAGCCTACTAGAGTGTTTCCTGCTTTGTTCCCTCTAACTATTAGAAAACAACATCAGGACAATTCTTCAGTTCTGATGTCTTTTGTGCCATCGAAGTGGAAAATATCAAAGTGGAAAATATTATCAGTAATTTAATCAGTTTCATGGTGTGAAATTCTCTTAATACCATTGCCTAAACCTTTTCAAAGACAAAAGTCCAGAGAGGAATTCTATTCCACTTATAGGTGATTTTAGGGTGATGGTTATCCAAAAGTAAGAGTCAGAACTCCCTTTCGCTATGCGGTGTGCGAATTAAGGTAAATGATCAGACTAAGAGAAGGAAGAAGACTTTGAATAAGTCTCTTTATAGAATAATCACTCTGATTCACCTTCCCTAGGGCTGAAAGAAGAAATGATTCAGGAGGAAATGAATAGTTTTAAGAACCTGATTCTACAGTGTGTCCCCAAAGTTAAGTGATTAGTAAATCAAGACTATTGTTTGGGCTTTATCCCTCAGTTTTATCTTGATTATGTAATTAGTCTTTGTTCTTGATCATTTTAATTGTAAATTGGATTTCTGCCCCTTAGGATGATCTCTCTTAGCCAAGATGCTCAGAATTGAAACTTCATCTCAGGCAGGCGTCTCTGAATTTGAATCACTAAGCCTAGGAAATATAGAAATTTAGAGGAAAAAATTTAGAGGAAAAAGTAGAAAAGAAACTACTTATATAGAGCTCTTACACATCAGCAGAGAAGCAAAAAGCAGGACCAGTAAACTCTTAAAGAGGACAGAAGATTATTCCCCAGATAAGAAAACAGTTGTCTTTAGTCTAACTAAACTAAAACTGCATTCACTGCAGTCATTTCCTTTGCAAGTTATAATAAGGTATAGTGCTTGATTACTATGTGAAACCCTATCTGCTAGAACCTTTAAGTCTCAGTAGGTAAACACTTAAGATAGGGGAACTAAATTGCAGTATATTTTACAAAAAGTCAGATATGGACTTGGCAATGTGCCAGGATAACACTTCTGAAGAAAATGTGATATCTGGATGGTAACAGCTGGAATAAGACAAACAGAAATCTTAAACTAAGTATCCCCACCTTCAAAATTTACTTTCAAAAATACTTCCCCCCCCCAAACTCCTTTGCAGAAGTGGGACATCAGTGTAGAGTAATGCATATAATGTAATGGTTTTTTGTGGGAACGGGAAGAACATATACAATTAGAAATATAGATGATGTCAAAAGAAAACATAATAAAATAAGTTCACTTTCTTCTTTTAAGTAATATTCAGTCATTCATCATGGTAAGTTATTCATGCTCACATCTGGAGACCTAGACTCTATCTTTAAAACATTAACTCCTCTGAAGTCTAAAAAATTCAGGAAAAAAAGGAAAACAAAAAATAAAAAGCACTAAACCTCAGACAAGAAGACCAAGCTGTACCTTGTAGGTTTAAAAAGCCTCCCAGGTGAATTCCTTTAGAATAACATGTGTAAAGTGTTACATCTTGGATTCTCTCCACCCACTCTTATGTCACATTGATAGTCGCTAGGATCAGGGTAAGCACGGGGTTGGGGGAGAGCATGGAAATGATGACAACTTACCACAAGCTACATGGTTAACAAAACCAGAACATGTGTTACAAGAAAAATAAATCAAAGAGCATTTATCAATTGAGAGGCAGCTCTTTTATCCTTGATATAAAAGAAAAAAAAACTTGTACTGATATGACAATATATGTACATAAAAACCATATATATAAAACCCTCCTAAAGGTGAAATTCTAGATCCCATATTCAATACTCTTCGGATTCAAGTGATTTTTTATAAAATATAGCTAGCCAAGGCATAATAAGTGCTTGTAAGTGGAGAAATTAAGGAAGAGCATAAAGTTGCCCAATAAGGAAGACACTAAGTGGGACATTTATAAGTCAACAAGAAGAAACTCAGAGTAAACCTGTCTTAGTGTCTTTTTCTGTAAAACTGCTACATTACAATATGGATTAAGTCACTTTTGGGAAAACACCTGTCCTGCTTTTTCAGGGAAAAGAATGAATGCCAAAACAGGACACTGACATCCTTTGTCAGTGTCACTCTCTTTATCAAAACAACTCTATTGCTAAAAGGAGGTCATGTGATTACCTTTTAAGCATGGACAAGCATAGATGCTACTGAAGTAACAATAACTAGCATTTAGAGATTTATCTGAATAGCTGAATGCACCTAGAATGTATTTCATATAAGAAAAAACAGAATGGGATGAATCCTTAAAGTACCACTTCTATAACAATGTTTTTTAAACAGCAGCTGTCTGGAAAATAAAATACTCTGTAAACACTATCAGTTTGGTAGTTTTATTCTCATTCTCTCAATCATCTCAAAACCCAGTTTTTTCCCTAACAAACTTCCAAGTCTCAGATCATTCTGAAATATGTGAAATCTAACTGTTACTTTTTAACATCTTAAATCCTCACCATAAACTAGATTGAACAAACTCCATTTGACACCTCCACTGATACTTCTGAGCTATATGACTATGAGAGAAAAGTAAATTCATGTCAACAAACTTCACAGATTTCATATAAACTTTCATTTTTTAATAGGAAAAGGATCTTGAGTAAAAAAATCCTTTTAAAAATATATAATCCTCTTCAGAAGGGAATAAAATGAGCTAATAAAAATTGAGGGAAAACTTCTCTTCAAGCAGTGAAATTATTACATACTAGTAAATGGCACTAAACTAATGAAAATAGAAAAAAAGTACTCCTTTATTAACGAAATTATAATGAAATGTAAAAACATATACTGGGAAATGCAATGAAACTATTTAAACAAGAGCGGTCAGTTTCCTAAGAAAGCGATGGAGATGATTCTCCATTCATTTCCCTATCAAAAGTTCCCTTTCTAGCTACTCACAGGGCCATCATCCCACTTTGTGGCCTTAAGAATTCTATCCAATATTGCTACTGACATGGATTCTTAATTGGTCAGTTTTCTATTAAAAAAATCGGAGAAATAATTTCCAGGTAATTAATCATTTTATTAATCACGCAATGAATAAATAAGAAAAGAGTTAGTGGTACTCTGGAATGCCAAAGACCACTCATGGAACCTGTTCAAGGCTGAAATGCCTTTGGAAGAATGGGTATTCCTAACGGTGGCAATGAATTCTGATTTTTATAAAGGAATGAGAGAATGATTATAGTGAGGTAGACCTATTCTAATGAGGGGCTGGGAGTCTTGACTCTCATTATTTCATTTATTTCCAGACCACCCCCAGCCTTGAGCAATCCACACAAAGACTTTATTCCTACAGTAGAACACAATGGGCAAGAATTCACCTTAAAGTGTTTGTAAGGTTCTGTAGTCTGTAGCTCCAAAATTTCGTCACATCAGCTGCATCCCTTGAGGAAAGAAAAATCCTGGGATGTCCCCAATATTTATTTATTTAATAATTTCTCTAAATCTGTCCATCCATTCCCTTCTCCAATATATCCTCCATATAGCTGTGAATCTGACGTCCCTAAAGCACAGATCTAATAATGTCACTGCCCTCATAGAGAACCTATTATGTCTAAGATTAAAAGCAAAGCCTTTAGAGCCCTTACAATCTAGGTTCAAATTGCCTTTCCAAGCTGACCACACATCACTCATTCCTATGCACCAGTTTTCTTTCAATCAAACTACCTTAATTGCTATTACTCACTCATGGCATCCCACCTTCCATCACGCTGACTTTACAGATCCTGTTCCCTTTGCCTAGAATTCTCTGCTCTCCCTATGGGTGAGGAGGGAATGACTTTTAAAGAGAGAGTTCAGATTCTCCATGGAAGAGACAGCGCTTGTCAGGTAACTAAGAAATAAAAGGATGGAAGGAGGATTCTGGGAAGATGGCAGAGTAGGTCAAAAATTCCCAGTTCTCCAGATTTCCTCCACAAGAGAAAATAGTGCCCAGGGAGGATGTAGAGAAGTAAAAATGCTTAAGAGTTGGGGCAGAAGAGTGGTCCTCCTGGAAAAAAATCAGGAGTGCAGAAGAAAAATCCCAGGACTGAGGTTTGGTCTCTGTGAAGTCTCAACACTTCAGGCTACTTCTGTGGAAACTGCAAGTTTCAAGCCTTGGGACTAGTTGGGTTGGGAGGTAGCCTGGGGCCCCAGCTATAGGAATTTTCACCTCCCAGACAGTGTCAGGAGTGGGACATGTGATGGGGGAAGATTGAGAGAAGCTCTACTAATGAGACACTAGGCACAACTGTGCAAAGTCTAAAGGTCTTCAAAATTCAAAAATAAGCAGGGACAGGACAGGGGAGGATTTTTAGAAGAACGTCTACTCATCAGATCTGAGTTGAAGAGAGTATACATTTAGAAAGGAATAACAGTCTTCTAAATTTATAAAGAAATAAGAGGGTGAGGAATAGGATATGGGAGGTTTTGTAGAAGGATGTCTAGATTAACAGGAAGGGGATAAGAGTGAATAATGTATGTATTTAGAAACCGATAAAAGTCTTCTAAATTCAGAGAGAAACAAGAGGGTAAGGAGAAAAGGTTTGGCAGAGAAGATAAGGGAGGGATGGGGGTGGTGTTAATAAGAGGGCAAGGTCACAGGTAGAAATAAAGTAGACAAGTCAGGAGGGACCAGAAATAATTAACATAAAATACAGATCAGGAGTCAAGTCTACTAGGTGAAAAAAAAATCCGGGTAGTAATCATGATCTTAGACAAAACTGAGAGCTAAAATAGATTTAATCAAAAGAGTAAAGTTGGAAAACTAGATTATATGCCAATCTTATTAATCAATATTGTTTTAAAGACTATCTCAAATGCCTAGACAGTATAAGGTTAGAATATTGCTGTGGTATAGGAAATGGAGTACGTGGACTTATAAAATATAGAAGGACTTCAACTTATGAATGAAAATGTTCTCTATCCTCAGAGAAACACATCCAACAAGTACATTATGGCCTTACATAGAAGAATGTGTATTTGTTGCTATAGGAGTATAATTATAAATATCTAAGTATATACCTATGTGTATGTAAGTGTATCTATGTATGTGTATATGTATTTATTATTGTGTGTATGTGAATACCCATACTTAATTCTTAGGTTAGGGGAAGGTGAAAAAAAATAGAACAGAGTAAAAAGTACACAGCAGAGAACAAAAGAAAACTTACAAGGAAGCAAAGAAAAGATGGACAGCTCTGAACGCAATCTGTAGCATTTATTATATAGGTTTCCTTGAAAGGGAAATTTATTGCGGTATGTTTTGCATTGTCTTTTATGTTCTGTTGTGCATACACAATGCTTTCTTATTCTGTATTTAAGTTTGTAATGTTTCCTTTTTTATTGTGCGTTTCTGTTTAAAATGAACTTAGATTTTATGAAAAAGAAAATAAATTAAAGTTTGTCATCAGGCAAAGAGGTACAAAGAATATGCTGCAGGCATTTCAGTGATAGAGTGGTTCAGTTTGCTCTCTTTAGAAGATAAACATTGAATAAGGAAGATAACATGGAATAAGGCTATAAAGACAATCTGGAGCCTAACTAGGCTAGGAGACATTTATATTTTATCCTATAGGAAAGAATCTGATAAAGATTTCAGGGTAGTGGTCTAACATGTTTATTAATTGATTTTGAAGATTCAATCAACAAGCCATTAAACACCAAGAACTTTGCTAGGTGAAAGGGATACAGAGAATACAGAAAAAAGCACCTATTTCCAAGAAACATATTCTACAAGGGGAATGCTTACTCATTAGTATGCATAAGCATATATGCTATTAAATTACATACAGAATAAACAGGAAGGAATAAATAAGGTGTGGCTCAGTAGATACAAGAAACATTCTACAAGGGGAATGTTCACTCATTAGTATACATAATCATAAATGCGATTAAATTACATACAGAATAAATAGGGTGTGGATCAGTAGATAGGGCTCAAGTCAACAACTACTTTGCCTTAATCCACTTGAGAAGGAAATGGAAATTACTCACGGTATCTTTGCCAAGAAAACCCCATTGACGGTATGTTCCCCGGGGTAACACAGAGTCAGACACGTCTGAACACCACCACAAAATACATATAAAATTCGTAAAAGGTGGTCGGGGGAAAGAGTCACTAGCACTCAGCAGTAATTGTGAATGGTTTCATGTACAGCAATATGTTTGGATTGCATCTTGAAAGAAGAGGGGTATTCTAGGAGACTGAAGAGTTAATGTTTTGCTTTCATGAGATGGCTGTTACAAAGTACAGTAACATAATATGGAATGTCAAGCATTAGGAACTGAACAAAGAAATGCCAATTCAGCTGGATCTAGAGAGCGCAAGAGGAGAATAATGCATGATGAAGCTATAAAGATAAGTTGGGGCCAGGTACATAGGGTATTTAAAAGTTAAAATGGGGTTAATGACCTGAAAGAATACTGAAAGGTATAGGAATGAGAAGAATGGGTTTAGTAAGTTATTCCAATAGAAAAAAGGAAACAGGATGGAATAATATAGAGATAGAATAAGAAGATGTTAGGGTCCATTCAGAGTTTGATATCCAGGAAGTGGAATATTTATCGCTAAAGGTGAACTCCACAGTGAGATCAACCCTGTATGTGTTTGAGGTGGAAAGGAGTAGACAGTGGAACTGAACCTCGAGAACCAGGAGGCTGGGTTATTTAAGGAAGCACCATCCTGAATGCTGAAATCCAATAAAATAAGGGCATGGGCAGAAGTTAGGAAAGAGATAATGAGCCAGGTGCTGAACTCCTAGAGAAAGAAAATTACCTTGGGGCAGGTAGAAAACTCCATAATCTGTATAGGATGAAAGCTTTTTTAAAAAATGAATTTCTTAAAAGAAGATGCTGAATTATGGCAGTAAAGTGCCTAGAAGTGACAAGAGCAAAAAGTATTTCATCATGTAAGATACAGTTGAGGAAGATCAGGAGGAAGTAACAGGAGGTCGATGATGAGAATAGTTTACATTCTTCAATTTGTAGTCATCAAGATAGTAGCAGGGGACAGATGACTTGGAGTGGTCACAGTAAGTGAAGTTCTGAAAGTGGTTAAGTTCAACAAAAGAGAATGGGAAAAGCAGAAAAACAAAACAAGAAGAATCTGAGAGGTAAAGTAGACAAAATAAGGAAGTCATGTCAAGGAAAATGAAAGAGAAAACAATAACAGGAAAATTAGGAGCGATGGCCTAACAGTGTCAAATGATAAGGTCTGAGAAGAGTATGAGTTCTGTAAAGGAAAAGCCAAAGAACCTATACTACAGTTCAGGGAGCTAAAGACTGTGAGTAGTAATGCATTCAAGTTAGCAAATGTAGGCTATCCCTTCCTAGAAAACTGACACTCCAATAGGAGAGGAACTGAATGACTGTCTGATGGTCTGATGGAAGAGAGGTCTTTGGGTTTTTTGGTTGCTTTTAGTATAAGACTGAGACAATATGGCACTAGATTTAAAGGGATAAAGACCTTTTGAATTCTACTTCAGACTTCTCAATATCTATACATTCCTAGGCAAGTCACCTAGATTCTAAGGGACTCGGTCTACAAAACAGGTATAGCTATAGCACCTTCTTCCTAGGGTTATTATAAGAAACAGACGATAAATATAAAGCATTTAGAACTGTGTCTGCCACATGGTCAGTGCTATATAAATATTTTTGTTGATGTCATGAAGATCTAATCAGCTAATATATGTAAAGCACTTTGAAATATTAAAGCACTATGTAAATGTTGGCTATTTATAGACATCACAGAAGGACACAGCAGATAGAGAAAATCTAAAGCTAGGAGAGAAACAGTGGCAAGCTCACTAAAAATATGTAAAGGCACATAGTATTAGAACACAAGGGAAAGCATTAGCCTTGAAAAGAGAAAAGCTAGTCTGCCTTCTCAGACAGAAGTAAAGGAAAGAATGAAAAAGCATTTGTGCAAAAATTCAGCGTTGAATGGGATGGATAATTGTGAAGACTTCACAAGGAATGTCTAATGGAGAGGTTTGGGGATTTGATTTGGCTTTGTGATTTTGGAAGGTGAGGACCTGGAACTGTGGGCATGCCCTTCCCCCCCTCTCTCTCAGATGTTAGAAGATAACGAATTTCCTGTGAGCTATTTGTTCTCTGCTCCAGGAAGGGTCTCTCCTCCCCCCACACACACCATTTCTTCTCCTAGACTTTCAGAGGCCACCCAGGCAGTTGGGTTCTGATAGGGAAAACCTGAATGGACCAGATCAACCTTGGTCCTCTGTAGTTTTTGCACCTAGACTGTAAGCCCACCTCCCAGCCAATGGTGAGAAGGAACAGAGGTGGGTGGGAATCTTTTTCATTAAGACTATAAATTAAGTCAGGTTCCCTTTTACCTCGCCTCCTCCATTATGGAGGTGTGCCCGAATTTGCAAGGTTTGTAGAATAAATTTACTTTCTAGATCTAAGTCCTATGAGATACCTAGTTGCATGCCATACAGTTTCTCAGGTTTCTCCCAGTGTGTTAGGCATACAAATAGACACGATAATAAAAGCTATGTGAATATCTCCAGTGCCTCTCCTATAATACCACCCTAGAGTATGTTAGAGATGAAATGGAAATGTGGAACAGGAACTCATCTATGTTGAGATGAGCAAAGAATTGTGAAGAACTAATAGCATATAATTTATGAATCCCCATCTTGGTGTTAATATGGAGACCAAGACAGAGCTCTAATTAAGAAATATCTCTCCAAGATGTCTGGCTAGTCTGAAGTTCCACTGCTCCAAGGACTTAGGCATAAACCTAATTGGATCCTATAACTCTCCTCTCTGACCACTCTTAAAGAATCCTTTAGAAGGCAACCTAGCTCTTCTGAATATAGACAGAGACAGACAGAGAGAGAGACACACAGAGAAGAATACCTCCCACATCACACAAAGAAAATGATGGTGCAGAGGGTGCAAAGAATTGCCACTACTCCTGGATTTCATTTTCTATAGTGCTATAAGGTTTACAGGCAGGTAGATGGTTCAGTGAATAGAACACTAAGTTTGAAATCTCAAAGACTCATCAAGAGTTCAAATCCAGGCTCAGACACTTACTGACCCTGGGTAAGTCACTTAACTTTGTTTGCCTCAGTTCCACTCTCTAAAAAGAGCTGGAGAAGGAAATGGCAAACCACTCTAGTATCTTTGCCAAGAAAAGCCCAAACAGGGTGTATTAGGAGGGCAGAGGTTATAATCTCAAAGAGGATCATACGTATGTCTGAAAGGTTCGGAACCGCTGGATATAAGAAACTCTCAAAGTAGGAGGCAGAAGAATCAAAGCATATATTTAGGCTCCACAGTAACCAACCCATGAACCAGCATCCCCATTTTGATATATTGATCAAAAGCTTCCAGGCCCAATAAGTATGCCTCACAAGAGTAACCAGGAGGCTACAGAGAATCATGATGGTGTAAAGCAAAATCATGCTTCCCCCTCTATGGTAAAAAGATTACCCACTGGCCTCAAGTCCTTGTTCAGCTTCCTCCCGTAGGTCAGCTCTGCTACTAGCAGCTCCTGCTTCAGCTTCGGCTGTGGCTGTAGCTATAGTTGTAGCAGCCTCTGGCTCCAACGGAAGCTGTTTTTAACCATCTGGCTTCTGCGGGGGTGTAAGGTACGCCGGGGAAAGCACAGGTTCTTTCAATCTGCTTAAGCAAGGAGAAGGGGTTGACCGGGAAAGCACAGGTTCTTTCGATCAGCTTAAGCAAGGGAAGCAAGGTGAAGGGGCCGACAAGCTTACTCCAACCCAACATACAAACAGCATTCAGTTCAGGGGAAAAAGCCAAAATAGTCAAGGGCACTTGTTGACTAAGTGCTAAGGAGCCCATTTTTGGTTACCAACACACAGGGTCATGAAAAGTCAGGCAGAAAAACAACAAATAAGGGTTGTTGCTGTTTTTGTTGTTGTTTAATATTACATTTTCCTAATTATATGTAAAACCAATTTTAATTTTTTTTCTAATTTTGAGTTCCATATTCTCTCCTCCCCCCCGCCCCACTCATTGAGAAGGCAAACAATTTGACATAGGTTATACATTGTGTAGTCATGAAAAACACCTCTCCAAGTAAGTCATTCTGTGAAAGAAAACATTAAAATAAACCAAGAAAAATAAAGCAAGGAAAGATGTGCATTCAAGCTCTACCAATTCTTTCTCTGGAGATGAAAAGCATTTTCATCATAAGTCCTACGGAATTGTCTTGGACGATTGTATTGCTGAGAATAGCTAAGCTATTTATAGCAGATACAATACTCCTGTTACTGTGGACAATGTTCTCCTGGTTCTGCTCATTTTATGTTCCATCAGTTCATGTAAGTTTTCTCGTGTTTTTCTGAGAGCACCCTGCTCATCATTTGTTAAAGCACAATAGTATTCCATCACAATCATATACAATAACTTGTTCAGCCATTCCCAATTGATGGACATCCCCTCAACTTCCAATGCTTTGCCACCACTAAAAGAGTTGCTATAAATATTTTTGTAAACATAGGTCCTTTTCCTTTTTGTTGTTTTTTTATGTCTTTGGTATACAGACCTAATAGTGGTGTTGCTTGGTCAAAGGGTATGCATGGTTTTATAGCCCTTTGGGGATAGTTCCAGATTTATCTCTATAATTGTTGAATCAGTATACAACTTCACCAATCGTATATTAGTGTTCTAATTTTCCCACATCACCTACGACATTGGTCATTTTCCTTTTCGGTCATGTTAGCCAATCTGACAGGTGTAAGGTCGTAGCTCAGAGCTTTTCTTAAATTTTCATTTTATTCATTAATAGTGATTTAGAGCATTTTTATATGACTATAGATAGCTATGATTGCTGGGTCTGAAAACTACCTTCTCATATACTTTGACCATTTATCAATTCATGAATGGCTCTTATTTCTCTAAATTTGACTGAGTTTTTTATATGTTTGACAAAGGAAGTCTTTATCAGAGAAACTCAATGTAATTTTTTTTTCACTGTAATGATTACCAACTATGTATTTCCTTTCTGAAAAGCCAATTAGTAAGTGGAAGATCTTTCCCAGCCCATTGAATATGCCTCAGGTGGGGCTAACAAAGGGAGGCCTGATTAGAGACAGGCCCACACCCTTTCACTAACTATGTGTGAGGCTCCAGGCTTACACCCTTTGGCTAGTTAGCACACTAGTTTGCTAGTTTGAGAGGCCTGAAGCCTGCAGGGCCATAAGAGGACTTGCTAAGACCAGAGCCAATGGTACCTGACCTGAGTTCTAATCAATCAGATGAGGGCTAGGACTGTATAAATAGAGAGCCCAGAACTGGGAGCAGCACAACTAGGAGCAGCTGACAGGGGCAGGATTCAGAAGCAGACATCAAGAAGACATTGAAGCAGCAGATACAAAGGGAGAGCCAGCATTGAGACTGCAGAGCAGAGAGGGCTGAGCAAGAGAGAGTTGTGGAGATCAAGGAAGTCAGAGTCAGCAGAGCTGCAGGAGTTAGGACTCATGAGTGATCATTTATGGAAGGCCCTAGCAGTGGGGAGAGGCTACAGTATGGCCTGGTTCCTTGCTCTAATATTTTGTTATAATTTCCTTGTTACTACAGTCAGGGGGGCTCACTGGTTGTGAAATATTATTGCTACTATATCCAATTGGGAGCATTGGTCCTTGGATATGATCCTCTGTTATCTAAATAAATGTTATTCTTCCTCTGTCTTCTACCTAGAGAATTCCTAATACTTTGCAATTCCAAACCACTCAGGCATGTCCATGACCATCTCCAAGGTCATGAATTTTGCCTACTACTATACCTCCTTCTTATTTTCCACCATTTATCCTATTCTCTCCTTTTACCCTATCCATTCTCAAAAGTGTTTTGCTTCAGACTTTTATCCCCCATACCTCACCCCCCCACCCCCAGCAACTGCCCTCCCTTCTATCAGCTCTCCCCTCCTTCTCTAATCCCCTTGGCTTCCTACTTTCTAGTATGGTAAGATAGATTTGTACACCCAAGTGGTGTGTACATTATTCCCTCTTCAAGCCAATTCTGATAAGAGTAAGGTTCATGTACTCCCCTCCTCACTTTCCCATTTGCAGCTCCATTGTAGATTTTCTTTCAGACCTCTTTTACATCAGAGAATTTTTACCCTTCCACTTCTTCCTTTCCCCTTCTCCCAGTACATTCTTCTTACTCATCCCTTAATTTGATTTTCTTAGGTAATCATACCATCATGTTCAATTCACACTTCTGCATTCCGTTTAGGTTTACTCCTTCTAACTGCCCTAATAATGAGAAAGTTGTTTAGCAGTTATAAATATAATTTTCCCATGCAGGAATATAAACAATTTAATCTTATCAAATCCCTTATGATTTCCTTTTTCTGTTTACTTTATTTATACTTCTTTTGCATCTTGTATTTGAAATTCAAATTTTCTATTCAGCTCTGGCATTTTCATCAACAATGCTTGAAAGTTCTGTATTTTATTGAGTATCCATTTTTCCCCTGAAGGATTATACTCACTTTGCTGGGGTACATGATAATTGGTTGCAATCCTAGCTCCTTTGCCCTCTGGAATACCATATTCCAAGCCCTCTAATCTTTTATATTAGAAGCAGCTAAATCTCGTGTTTTTCTAATTGTTGCTCCACCATATTTGAATTGTTTCTGTTTGGCTGCTTGCAATATCTTTTCCTTCGACTGAGAGCTATGGTATTTGGCTATGATATTCCAGGGAATTATTATGTTGGGATCTCTTTCAGGACACATGGTTTCTTTCCATTTTTATTTTCCCCTCTCATTCTAGAATATCAGGGCAGTTTTGTTTGTAAAATTGAGTTCCAAATTCTCTCCCTCCCTCTCCTCCCTACCTCATTGAGAAGACAAGTAATTTGATAAGGTTATACATGCACAATCATGTAAAGCATATTTCAGTGTTAGTCAAGTTGTGAAAGAAAACACAAAGAACTACCCAAGAAAAATAAAGAAAATAAAAAGTAGTATGCTACTACCTGCATTCAGACTCCATCAGTTCTTTCTGGGGAGGTGAGGAGCATTTTTCATCATGAGTCCTTAAGAACTGTCTTGAGTCATTGTATTGCTGAGAATAGCTAAGTCATTCACAGTTTATCATGATGCAATATTGCTGTTGCTGCATACAGTGTTCTCCTGGTTCTGCTCATTTCACTCTGAATCAGTTCATGTCTTTTCAGGTTTTCTGAGACTATTCTGTTGTTATCTCTTATAGCACAGTAATGCTCCATCACAATCATATACCACAACTTGTGCAATCATTCCCCACTTGGTGGACATCCTCCCTTCAATTTCTAATTCTTTGCCACCACAGAAGGAGCTGTGTTTTTTTTTTATTTTTGTATATATTTTATATACATGTGCTTATATTTTTGTACGTATGATTCCTTTTCCTTTTCTAAAAAACCTCTTTGGGATACAGACCTGGTAGTGATGTTGCTGAGTCAAAGGGTATGCACGGTCTTATAGCCCTTTGGGCATAGCTCCAAATTGCTCCCTAGAATAATTTGATCCATTTCCAACTCTACCAGCAGCACATTAGTGTCCCAATTTTCCCACATCACCTCCAACATTTGTCATCATCTTTTTGTCATAATGTGATAGATGTGAAGTTGTTCTGCAGAGTTTTTGAATTTGCATTTCTCTAATTAGTGGAGTCAGAAAATTTTTCATATAACCATATGTTAGAAACATACTCACATTGTCTAGGAATAAGCAAGACTTGTTGGGAAGTCAGGAACTTTTTAATTATAATTTATATTTATTCCCCCTGAATAAATGTGTACCTCCCCTGAACAGAGTACAGGAGAAAGTACAAAGGACTCAGATGGATGCCAGTCCTTTAATAGACCCTCACCTTGAATCTCCTGCCAGGCTCTTCATTGGCCAGATACTACTCCCTGACTGCCTAGTCATGCTCTCCTCAAATGGCTCATTTAAGCATGCATACATGCCTGACCTTTCACCTGACCAACCTGAGGCCTGGTTTCTGCTAAATCTAGGGTGGGGGAGGGGGAGAAGTACACCTTCAATTCTGTGGAAACAAAACTCCTCCCACTTCTTACACCATACATAGCTTTGAGTTCTTCATCTGAAAACTGCCTGTTCATATCCTTTGACCATTTATGAATTGGGGAATGACTTGTATTCTCATAAATTTGACTCTGTTCTCTACATATTTGAGAAATGAGGCCTGTATCAGAGACTCTTCAAATAAAAATTGTTTCCTAAATTTCTGCTTTCCTTCTAATCTTTGCTACACTAGTTTTGTTTGTGCAAAATCTTTTTAATTTAATGTAATCAAAATTATCCATTTTCCATTCCATAATGCTCCCTTTCTTGTTTGGTTACAAATGCTTCTCTTCTCCATAGATCTGACAGATAAACTATTCCTGGCTCTCCTAATGTGCTTATAGTATCACCCTTTATGTCTAAATCATGAAGCAATTTTGATCATATCTTAGTAGCTGCCCCACTGGGGCTTCTTCCTTCCTTCCTTCCTTCCTTCCTTCCTTCCTTCCTTCCTTCCTTCTTTCCTTCCTTCCTTCCTTCCTTCCCTCCCTTCTTCCTCTCTTCCCTTGCTCCTTCCTCTCTCTGTTCACATAGGGTATAATATCTTACCTGTGGGTGCTCTGTCCAAAGGAATGTAAATTTTGATCACTGAAACCTTGCAAAATATCTTTGTGTTTACAGGCTAGATTTCTTTCTTAAGAAACCACTCAAATCCCACTAGCTCTCATTGCATGGCCAACAGACTGTTGCAGCCCAAGCCCCATCTGGTCATTGATTGGGCCCTGATGGTGCCTCGTGAATGTAAACAGAAACTGTTTTTGTTTTAGCCAGAAACCCTGAGTGTGTTCCCCTCCCAGGCTGATTTTTTTTGACTAGCCTCATTTCTTTTTTTTTTAATTAAGAGTTTTTATTTTTAGTTTACAACACTCAGTTCTGCAAGTTTTTGAGTTCCAGATTTTCTCCCCCTCCCCCCCCCAGACAGCATGGAATCTGATATATCTTCTACATATACCTTCCCATTGAACCTAGTTACACAGTAGTCAAGTTGTGTAAAGAAGAATTATTACCAATGGAATGAATCATTTCTTCCCTAGCCTTAATCACTGAGTGGGCATTGCCTCAGTCAAACAAGGTCTATTAAAGGTCCGCCATATTGGCCAGACTCTTAAGGAACCTGAACACTCCTAAAGCTAATGCAAGGGGGCCAGATTGAATGCCAGCACCTCCATGGAGACTGAGAGGGAGTTTATACACAGAAAGGATGTGGGAGGGACCGAGGGGTGGCCATTGGCTGGGGTGACTGGAGGAGAGGTCTAGGGAGGATCGTGATGGCAGTGACCGGTAGGCTGGGGTGACTGGAGATGGGAGCTAAGAGAACGAGGTCTGAGATAGGATCCAGGGCGGCCATGCCATCCCGCCTCCAACGAGCATTGACTGACAGCCCCTGTGGCCAATAGGCGCTCGGCTGTTGGGGGGGAGGGGAGGAGGGGCGGCTGCATCCCGTGATCCCTCGCGCCTTTGGTTCCCCACTCCCCACCCCCCAGCAGCGGGAGCTTCGACGCCTCGGTTCCTGAGGCGGCTCCTCCAGAGGCGGCAGGTGAGGGGGGCAGTGGCCCGGCGGGTGCGGGGGGGCGGAGGGGCGGCGGGTGCGGGGGCCGGAGGAGCGGCAGTTGAGGGGGATAGACGCCCCGTCCTCTCGGGCCCCGCCCGGTGCCGTCCCCCACCGCGAGGCGCTTCCCCCTCCTCTTCCTACTCCTGGGCCTCCGCGGCCTCCGCACCACCTGACGACGCCCGAGAGGAGCCGGGAAACTGAGGCAGGCCCTTTCGTCCTCGGTTTCCCCGCCTGTCAAACGAGCAGTCGCGTTGATCGCCAGGGGAGAATCACGGCCCTGGCCCCTCTCCCCAGTGCGGGTGCGTCCATTTGGCAGGGGGGAAGCTGAGGGTGGGGCCTGGGGTGGGGGAGGGGAGGCTGGGGCTGCCGATGCTGAAGCCTCCAGAAGGACACTCCCCCTCCCCCCTCCACACCCCGTGGTCAGCTGGTGTCCCTCCAGTGGAACGAATGACTGAATGAACAAATGCATGAAGGATTAACCTCTTCCCCTCAGGCCCTTGTGGCCGTCCACGTTCTTGTTCCCGCCCCCTCAGGGGACAGGTGTCCAGGCCTGCTGGGCAGGGTTCCCAATTGTTCTACAGAAGGGTTGGATCCGCTCACAACTCCACCAACAGCGCAGTGAGGTCTCATCTCTCCCGCATCCCCTCCCACGTTTGTCACTGACCTTTCCTGTCCTATCAGCCGTCTAATAGGTGTGAAGCAGTACCGCAGGATGGTTTTGATTTGCATTTCTCCAATCAATCGTGAGCTGGAGGGGTTTTTCATATGGCTGTAGATGGCTTCGATTATTTCATCTGAAAGCTGATCTTATGTTTTGGTCACTTATCAGCTGGGGAAAGGCTCTTATTTTTATAAATTGGACTCAGTTCTCTCTATGCTGGAGAAATGAAGTCTTTATCAGAAAAACTTGCTTCAATTCTTTTCACAGTTAGTATTGCTAATTGTATTTCCCTCCCTCCTATCTCCCACATTTATTCTGTTTTCTCTCCTTTCACCCTGTTCCTCCTCAAAAGTGTTTTGCTTCATGGCTGCCCCCTCCCTCAGTATGCCCTCCCTTCTATCACCGCCCCCCCCATCCCCTTCCCCTCCTACTTTCCTGTAGGATAAGATAGATGTGTGTTCCAGGGCAGTTGTTTTTCCAATGAAATATTTCACATTGTAGTCTTTTTTTTCATTCTTTTAGCTTTCTTTTGTTGTTTCTTGATTTCTCATAAAGTCATTCTCTTTCATTTGGTCGTTCTAATTTTTGAGAAACTGTTTTCTTAAGTGAGCTTTTGTACCTCCTTTCCATTGGCCAGTTCTGCTTTTTGAGGAGTATATTTTTTTTCTTCAGTAAATTTTTGTGCCTCTTTTTCCATTTGGCGTAGTCTGTTTTCTGCGGTATTATTTTCCTTAGTAATTTTTTGTGTCTCCTTTAGCAAGCTGTTGACTTGTTTTTCATGCTTCTCTAATTTGATTTTGAAACTCCTTTTTGAGCTCTTCCATGCCCTGTGACCCATTCATCTTTTTCTTGGAGGCTTTTGATGTAGGAGCTTTGAGTTTGTTGTCTTCTTTTAAGTGTGTTTTTCGGTCTTCTTTGTCACCAAAGTGAGTTTCTATAGTCTGAGTTTTTTCTGTTGTTTACTCTTTCTCAGCCTCTTCCCTGACTTTAACTCAAAGTAAGGCTCTGCTTCCAGGGTGGAGGGTGTCCTGTCCTGGGCTTCAGGGGTTTTGTGCAGCTGTTGTCAGAGACCCTTCTTTACACCTGTAAGTTTTCAGTTCTTCCAGAGTGGTATGATCTCAGCAGAGGTGTTTACCCCTCTCCTGGCCTGTGCTCTGGTCTGTGAGTGACCTCAAACACTCTTTCCTGCCCACTGGGAGGGAAGGAAGGGGGATAGGAGCTGAGTTCCCGGCAGGCCACGTGCCCAAGGGACTTTCTCACTGGAGAAATGGGGAGCAAATGCCCCCGGCAGCAGGTCTTTCCTTGCCCCATTCTTGGAAGCCTGGGGCCTTTGGGGAGTTGGCAGTGCTGTCCTTGTGGAAAACCTTGGGTTCCTCGTGCCACTGTGGGGGGAGCGATCCCTTGCTGGTGTCTCTGTGGGGAGCGGACTGCCGGAGACCCTCAGAGCTGGAGGGGTTTCCAGCCCTAAGTTCTGTCAAAGGGAGGCATTCCCTCAATGGCGTCCTGACAGGTGGTCGTCTGTCTATCCTTTACTGGAACACCTCAGAGCATGGGGATCTCATTACTTCACAAGGAAGCTTGTTACATTTTTTAATAGCTCTAACTGTTTGTAAAAGTGATGGTGGCTCTGATCATGGGCACGATGTTCACCCACGGTAAACCCCAAGTAAATGGACTTTGAATTAAGTAAAAAAAGCTCCATTTCTTGCTCCTGTTGTCCTCCTCCTAATTTTGACCCCTTCTGGTCCTGCAGTCTGAGGCCAAGCAGAGCACAGCTAAGTTGCAGGGCTACCTCCCACTCAGGATGGCGGGCTCAGTTATTCTCGGGTCCGAGGGACTGACCATTTGGCTACACCACCAGACGAGACTCTGCCCATAGCTTTTCGGGGGTCTGAACACTGGCTTGCGTCTTGCACGTGTGGTCTTGACTAAGCCCCTTCCCGCTCTCGATCCTGGTGCTCCGATGTCACCTGGGATGTCTCCACTGTGTCCATCAAGAGAGGCCGAGGCAGACCCCAAGCCTGGACTCTGGGCATTCCAGGGTGGCTTCTGTACAACAGCCGTGGGAGGGATGTAGGTGAAGGACAATGAGCCCATTTTACAGATGGCGGGTATTGGATCTCAGAGGGAGGGAGTGGTGGTCCAAGCACCCCTGGCCACTTAGTGGCCGTGCCAGTCCTGGGAGGCCACTGTGTCTGCAGCACTGGCCATGGGCAGTGACCCCCTCTCCCTTTGGCCCCGTTCATGTCAATAACATTTGCTACAGCACGTGGAGAGATGGTTGACCTCAGACCCCGGTTCAAGTCCTGCCTGGGACATACCCTGCTTGTGCTCCAGGCAGTTGGGGTGGGGGGAAGGGGGGCCTCCTACGGGAGGGGGAGGGAAGAAGGGAGGCTGGGGGATCCAGGCCTCTGCTGGTGCCTGCCTGTCCCTTGCTCCCTCTCAGCCAGGCGGCCCTTCCCTCCTCAGGAGAAAGAGTGGCCCCTGAAGGAGGAGGAGGAGGAGGAGGCGCCTCTGCTGAGAAAGCAGAAGGTGGAGGAGGAGGACCAGGAGGAGGACAAGTGTTGGCACCCAAGGAGGTGAAGATGTGAGTGTCTGCCCCCTGGCCCGGCCCCTCCCGCTCCTTGGCCCTGTGGAGGGGGTACTGAGGGTGGATGGAGGAAGTTCTCCAAGCCCAGGAGGGGTCCTGTCCATTCCTCCTTGTGCCCGAAGGGAACAGGAAGAGCATCTTGAGAAGGTCCTGCAGGCCTGTGAGGAGGTGGAACAGCTGGAGGTGGAGAAGCAGCAGCAGCAGTGCCCTGAGCAGCAGCCGGCTCAGCTGGAGGAGGAGCCTGAGGCCAAGGTGGCCCTGGGTCCTGGGCCCTGGGGGAGGCGCTGGGCTGGGACATTGCAAGAAGCCCCACGGGGTCGAGGTGGGGTGGGAATGGAGTCCCAGGGAGGCAGGAGCAGAGCTGTCCATCCTCAGTCCCCACAGCACAAGGGCTAAGACAGGCCCCTTGTACTGGGCCTCAAGTCTGCAAGAATGGAATTCAGATCCACCTCAACACTTAGTGGTCGTGCTACCCTGGGCTAGTCACTTAACAGCTGCCTACCTGTAAAATTCCACTTGGGTCCTAGGATTGTTGGTAAGGAGCCAGTGAGGTGACCTAAGCCAAGCACTGTAGAAACGAGGTGGTCACTTTCATTCTTCCTTGACACAGGGGGAAGGGGGAGGGCATGGAAAGAGAAAGACTCCTGGCAGCTCTCAGCCCTTCCCCTGTGGGCAGCAGGAAGAGGTGACTTCTGTCTGGGCTGAGTGCTCCCCCACTGGCCTGTTCCTATCTGGAGGCCAAGCCCAATTGTTCTTTACCCAGAATATTTATTCCAGGCTCAAACCTGGGGCAGTTTGGAAGTTTGCATTCCCCAAGGAAGGCTTAGAGCTGGAAGGGTTAGGGTTGGCTCTGCTCTGCCCACTTCACTCCCAGCCTGGCCCCTGCCCCCCTCCCTGGCCTGCCTGACCGGGCACCCTCTCTGTCCCACGTCCAGGAGGAGAAAGAGGGAAGGAACCAGGAGCAGCTGCAAAAGGAGGAGGAGGAGGAGGAGAAGGAGAAAAAAGAAGAGGAGGAGGAGGAAGAAGAAGAGCTTCTGCAGAAGGGGGCTGAGGCCCTGGGGACCAGGGAGGAGCAGGAGCAGATGGAGCAACAGCCGACCCTTGAGAAGGAGCAGGAGAGGCCACAGGCCAAGTGGTGAGGGCCTGCCTTCCCTGCCTCTGTGTGTGTGTGTGTGTGTGTGTGTGTGTGTGTGTGTGTGTGTGTGTGTGTGTGTGAGAGAGAGAAGCAGGCTATGAGATTGTGAATGTGTGTGAGAGGGACTGGGTGTATATGTGACTGAGAGAGCCTGAGTGTGGGTGAGATCCCAGCAGACCCCCGGGGGCTTTGCCAAACTCTGCCTAGGCAGGGGATGTTTGGGGGATGTTCCAGACTGCATTGAGTTCTAGGCCTGTGTCTTAGCTCCATCATTTACTCTCAGTATGGCCTGGAGCCCATGTCTTCCCTCCTCCAAGACTCAGTTTCTTTCCCTGAAAAGTGGGGGTGATAATTAGGCTCTGTCATGAGGCTCGTGGGGTCATGCTGGGCCCTCTTCCGTACTTGCACACCGCTTTGGGGGAGTCCGAGGTTGTGGCCACTTCGCTGGCAGAGCGGGGCCATGGAGACGATGGATTTTTAGGCCAGGGAGCAGTAGGGGTCACGGAGGATCCACACAAAGCCCCAAACGGACCCTGTTCCACTTCATTCTTCCTTCACCATTCTGGACCCAGCTCATCGTCTTCCCCCGACAGGCTGTCTCTCCTTAGTTCTTAAAACTCGAGGGAGCGCCTTGATCCGTCGCACTCAGTACAGAGCAGATGCAAAGTCAAGGGCTTTTTCCTTACTTTGTGTGTGTAACCACTGGGGTGACTATCCACCTGTATGGGATCCATGGGGCAGGATGGTTTCTCCGTCTACTTTGTTTTCCAGTGTAGCCAGCTAGGCCCATCTCCTTCGCTTTTTTAAGGTCTCACAACAATTTTGAGAGTGTACATTTGCAGGTACTATCCCCACCTTACAGATAAGGAAACAGGCTTGGACGAGTTAAAAGACTTGCTCATAACACCTGTAGTAATTGTGGCGGAACGATTCAAGCCCAAGGAAGTGTTTATTTTCATTTATGTATTTTAAAAGTAAGTTTTATTAATGTTTGACAGATATGCTCCCCTTCCTCCACCCATTGCATTCTTTCTTGTGTGAAGGAAAGATAAACTGCACTGGCCCCACGTGGGCAGCACCGTGCCCTCCCCTTCCCTGCAGAAAAGGGTGAATCCTGGGAACGAGAGGGATCATCAGTGTGGCGGTTCAGTCCATTGTCCTTTCCTTAGTCTTTCCAGCTGACACCACTTTGTCATTCATGCCCCATCTTCTCCTGGGTCTCCTCTCGGTACCAGGTCATCGGAGCTTTCCCATGTCTTCCTGAATGTCTCATTGGTCATTTCCTGCTGCATAATGATATTGTGTTACACTCATAGATCACACTTTGATCAGCCCTTCCCCAGTTGCCTTGTTCCCTCTTTGGTAGATGCTCCCACCATTTCAGTGTGGCTCCAACATCTCCCCTTATAGCTCTGGCCTCTCATTGTGGCTGAGAGCCCTCTCTGTCTCCTCAGGTAGCACAGCTGGGCCCAGGAAGTTAAAGAATTCAAAAGAAACTCGCTAGAGAAATTGGTAAATCTTTTCCATTTTTCCATCTGTTTGATGTTCCAGCCTTAGTTGCTTTCAGGATGATCTGCTTACTTGGGGTCTTCAGCCACATCCAGTATAAGCTTGTTTTGCTGGTGCTTTCTGAGGTAGCCCTGCTCCTAATTAACCTTCTGCCCTGGTCCTCCATGAGGCTTTATACATCACTTTGTATTTTTGGTTGGCTTCTCTCCACTTGGAGAGGAGATCAAGTGTGGACTCTCGGGTTCCCTTTACAGCAAAACTCCCGTAGGAAAATGCTTGTCTTGTCTACTTTGCACTTTTTCCCGAGTTACTACCTTATTTAAGAGAGAATTGCTTCAATTTTATGCCACCTTTTCAACAAGTTGGTCTGCCTGTACCCAGGTGGGAGAGGCATCTCCAGGCCTGTCACACAGGTCAATCAATAACCCCTTGTTTTCTTGCCTTTCTAGGTTTCCCTCGGCTCCTGTGTTTGAATTTCAAAGTGGTTACTCAGCTCTGGGCTTTTCGTCAAGAACATTTGAAAGTCCTCTATTCTATTCCAGGTCCATTTTTTTCCCTCTGTAGGGTTATTATTCTCAGTTTTTAAGCCAATCTCTTGACTGATTCTTTGGCTCATTGAGGAGACCCTATAGCATTCTGGGAGCCAATGACAGCTACAACCCTTTTAACATTTTGGACCATGAGAAGTCAGAGGTTGAGGTGGGAAGGTACAGGGAAAGAGGAGAGATGAGGTAAAGACAGGTTATGTAGGTTACATATCGCTTCATACACACTCATTTAACACACATCATTTGTAACATGTGGCCCCATGTAAATTGAGTGGGGCACTTTCCACACCAAGTTCCCTGCTCTGATGAAATTACTGGTCCAGACATGAAATTACATCCATATACTTCCATGTATATTTGTGCATCCCTCACATTAGTCATTTCATTTGGTTTCAAAGCAGTTGATGCAGGGTATCATTTGATCTCTGAAGTATCTCTGTGAGGTTTTCCAAGTGCATCAGTAGGGAGCCTGAGCCCTGGGGCTATTCAGAGGCCAATAGAGGGAGGGATGCTCTGGGGGAGACAGCGCCCGCTCCCAGCTCCATCACCAGATGTCTCAGCTTAGAGTAACGGATGAAATGTATGTGGTTGTGGAGAGAGACACAAGGGCTTAGACACTTACATTCCACTTTTCCTCTGGAGAAGAGTGTTTACGAATGTCCTTGGAAAAGATAGAACAGAAAAAACAGTTCAATTCATTGAGCATTTATTAAGTGCCTATTATGTACAAGACACTGTTTCTAGGTACTAGGGATACAGAGACAGAAACAAACCAGGCCCTGCCATCTGGGAGGTTACATTCTACTGGCTTCTTTCCTGATGCTGTTTCTCCCCTTTTGAATCCTGAGTTCCAGCAGCAGGTGGAGAGTGATGTGTTGAGCCCTGGGGATAGTGGCTGGTGGTACTATGCGGTGTGCTTCAGGTCAGGATCACCTGGTGCTGGTGACTGACAAGCTTGGGCTCTTGGTTTTCAGGGAGCAGCAGGAGAAGGAGAGATCACTGGGGGAACTAGAGGAGAAGAGGAAGAAGGTGAGGCACTGGGGGGGCAGGGCTTGGGGTGGGCCTCGGTCTCCTCTGACACATCCTCATTTGTGGCTGCAGCCGTGTCCCTTGTCCCTATGGCCTGTTCTGAGGCTGCCACCCTGGTCTCTTGGGCTTTTTCGTGGAACGGGGCAGGAAGTAGAGGGCAGTGCCTTGGCGGGGTTGCCAGGGCTCTCAGGTGCTGTATTGACCCCAGGAGGAGTGTCAGCGCCAGGAGCAGAAGGAACTGCTGGAGGAGCAGAAGAAGCCCAAGGATGTTGCAGCTGCTGCCGGGGTCAGTAACAAATTAGTGTGTGTGTGTGTGTGTGTGTGTTTATTTATTTACAAATTAGTTTATTTATTTTTATTTTTCAACATTCACTTCCATAAGATTTTGAGTTCCAAAATTTCTCCCCATCTCTCCCCTCCCCCCACCCCAAGATGGCATGTACTTTGATATAGCCTCTACATACACATTCATATTGAACCTATTTTCACATTAGTCATGTTTTAAAGAAGTAGAACCAATGGGAGAAACTACGAGGAAAAAGAAACAAAACAAAACAACAAAAGAAAAGGCGAGCAAATAGTTTGCTTCCATCTGCATTCAGACTCCCAAGTTCTTTTTCTTGATGTGGATAGCATTTCATAATGTTCTCTGTCTCCTGTTTGGCCATAAATTCCTCCATTCTCCATAGATTTGACAGGTCAACTATTCCTTGCTCTCTTAATTTGTTTATAGCATCAGCCTCTGTAGCTAAATCATATACCCATTTTGACTTTATTTTAGTATCCAGTGTAAGATGTTGGTCTGTGCCTAGTTTCTGCCATACTGTTTTCCAGTTTTCCCAGCAGTTTTTGGTCAAATAGTGAGTTCTGATCCCAGAAACTAGGGTTTTTGGGTTTATCAAACAGTAAATTACTATAGCTATTGACTACTGCGTCTTGTGTCCCTACCCTATTCCACTGATGCACTCCTCTATTTCTTAGCCACTACCAAGTAATCTTGATGATTGCTGCTTTATAATACAATCTAAGATCTGGTATGACTCGGCCACCTTGCCTTGCATTTCGTTTCATTAATTGCCTTGATATTCTGGACCTTTTGTTCTTCCAGATGAATTTTGTTATTTTTTTCTAGCTCTATAAAATAATTTTTGGTACTTTGATTGCTATGGCACTGCATAAGTAAATAATTTAGGGAGAATTCTCATTTTTATTATATTAGCTTGGCCTACCCATAAGCAACTGATGTTTTTCCAATTATTTAAGTCTGATTTTATTTATGTGAAAAGTGTTTTGTAATTATGTTCATATAGCTCTTGGGTTGTTTCAGCAGTTAGACTCCCAAATATTTTATAATGTCTACAGTAACTTTAAAAGGAATTTCTCTTTCTGTTTCTTGCTGTTTTGCTTTGTTAGTAATCTATAGAAATGCTGATGATTTATGTGGGTTTATTTGATATCCTGCAACTTTGCTAAAGTGATTTATTATTTTAAGGAGCTTTTTACTTGACTCTCTAAGATTCTCTAAATATCTCATCATATCATTTGCAAAGAGTGATAGCTTTGTTTTTTCTTTGCCTGTTCTAATTCCCTCAATTTCTTTTTCCTCTCTTATTGCTAATGCTAACATTTCTAGTGCCATATAGGCACAGGGGTGATAATGGACATCCTTGTTTCCCCTGTGATCTTATTGGAAATGCTTCTCACTTATCCCTACTCCATATAATGCTTGCTGATGGTTTGAGATAGATACTACCTGTCATTTCAAGGAAGACTCCATTTATTCCTAAACTCTTTAGTTTTTTTAAGAGGAATGGGTGTTGTATTGTCTCAAAAGCTTTTTCTGCATCTATTGAGATCATCATATAGTTTCCATTAGTTTTGTTGCTGATATGGTCAATTATGCTGATAGTTTTCCTAATATTGAACCAGCCCTGCATTCCTGGTGTAAATCCTACCTGGTCATAATATATTATTCTCTTGATGAGTTGGTAATCTTTTTGCAAATCTATTATTTAAAATTTTTGCATCTATAATCATTAGTGAAATTGGTCTATGATTTTTCTTCTCTGTTTGGACTTTTCCCAGTGTAGATATCAGTACCATATTTTTATCCTAAAAATAATTAGTAGGACTCCTTCTTTGCCTATTTTCCCAAATAGTATATAGAGTATTGGAATTAATTGTTCTTTAAACGTTTGATAGAATTCACTTGTAAATTCATCTGGCCCTGGAGATTTTTTTCTAGGTAGTGCATTGATGGGTTGTGCAGTTTCTTTTACTACAATGGGGTTATTGAAGTATTTTATTTCCTCTTCTGTTAATCTGGGCAATTCATAATCTTGTAAGTATTCATCCATATGGGCATACAGTTGTACAAAATAGTTTCTAATTATTGTTGTCATTTCCTCTTCATTTGTAGTGAATTCACCCTTTTCATTTTTGATGGTGGTGATTTGGTTTTCTTCTTTCCTTTTTTAAATCAAATAAACCAAAAGGTTATCCATTTTTGGTTTTTTTTTTCATAAAACCAGCTCTCAGTTTTATTTACTAGTTCAGTAGTTTTCCGAATTTCAATTTTATAAATCTCTTCTGTTCTTGTCAATATTTCTCTTTTCGTGTTTAATTTGGGATTTTTTTTAATTTTATTTTTAAATATTTTTTATTTTTAGTTTACTACACACGATTCTACATAATTTTGAGTTCCAGATTTTCTCCCCTCCCTCCCCCCTCCCTCTCCAAGATGGCATGGGATCTCATATAACTACCATGTATAACTTCGCATTGAATTAATTTATACACTAGTCAAATTGTGGAGAAGAATTATGACCAATGGAATGAATCATGAGAAAGAAGAGACAGAACCAAAAAAAAACCCCAAAAACAAAAACAAAAGAGAAGAAAAAAGGCGAGCATGTAGTATGCCTCAATCTGCATTCAAACTTCACAGTTCTTTCTCTGGATGAAGATAGCATTCTCCATCGTGAGTCCCCTGGAATTGTCCTTGCATCTTGCCTTGCCGAGAAGTGCGAAGTATGTCAGGGTTGGTCCTCACAGAATCCATATATCTGTGGTTGTGTACAATGTTCTCCTGGCTCTGCTCCGCTCACTCAGCATTATATCGTGTAGGTTTTTCCAGATTGTTACGAAGTCCATATCATCCCCATTTCTTATGGCACAATAGTATTCCATTACCTTCATATACCACAGCTTGTTCAGCCATTCTCCAATTGATGGGCATCCCTTTGATTTCCAATTCTTGGCTACCACAAAGAGAGCCGCTATAAATATCCTTGTACATATGGGTCTTTCCCTCTTGTGTGATTTCTTTGGGATACAACCCTAGAAGTGGTATTGCTGGGTCAAAGGGTATGAACATTCCTATGGCCCTTTGGGCATAGTTCCAAATTACTCTCCAAAATGGCTGGATTATCTCACAACTCCACCAGCAATGTAACAATGTTCCAATTTTCCCACATCCTCTCCAGCATTTATCATCTTCCTGCTTTGTTATTTTAGCCAATCTTACAGGAGAGATGTGGTATCTAAGAGTTGTTTTGATTTGCATTTCTCTAATCAGTAGTGATCCAGAGCATTTTTTCATATGCCTATAGATAGCTTTAATTTCTTCCTCTGAAAACTGCCTGTTCATATCCTTTGACCATTTCTCAATTGGGGAATGGCTTGTATTCCTATATATTTGGCTCAGTTCCCTGTATATTTTAGAAATGAGGCCTTTATCAGAGATACTAGTTGCAAAGATTTTCTCCCAATTTTCTGCTTCCCTCCTAATTTTTGTTGCATTGGCTTTTTTTGTACAAAAACCTTTCAATTTAACATAATCAAAATTATCCATTTTGCATTTTGTAATGCTCTCTATCTCTTGTTGGGTCATGAATTAATTTGTTTTTCTTTCTCGTGTTGTTAGTTCTATCCCGAATTCATTGATATCATCTTTCTCCATTTTATTCGTGTAAGAATTCAGAGATGTAAAACTTCCCCTAAAAACTGCTTTTGCTGCATCCCATAAGTTTTGATATGTTCTCTCATTCTTGTTATTCTCTTGGATGAAGTACTGATCGTATCTATGGTTTGTTGTTTGACTCATTCATCGTTTAGGATTAGATTAATTATTTTCCAATTAATTTTAGTCTATCTTTTCATGGCCCTTTATTATGTGTAATTTTATTGCGTCATGATCTGAAATGATGTGTTTAGTACTTGTGCCTATGTGCGTTGGATTGTGAGGTTTTTATGCCCTAATACATGGTCAGTTTTTGTTTGGTGGCATGTACTGCTGAGAAAAATGTATATTTCTTTCCATCCCCATTTAATTTTCCCCATATGTCTGCCCTATCTAACTTTTCTTAAATTCTTTTTAAGCTCCTTAACTTCTTTCTTGTTTATTTTGTGGTTAGATTTTTGTAGTTCAGGGAGGGGGACGTTGCGGTCCATCACTGTGTTGACAATCAAAATGGGCTCTTAGCACTCAGTTCAACCAAGTGCCCTTGAAGAGTTTGGTCTTTGTTTCCTTGATTAGATTGGGAGTCCTTGGTGACCTCCTTGCCTCAGGGGAGGGCCCAGTTTACATGGGTTTGAGTGGCACATTGGGACATCAGAGGCTTTTAGACTATGTGGGTTTAACTCGCCTCTTTGTGATGATTTCAGATCACATGGGTGAGTTGCATGCGCAACTCACCATTGACCCTGAAAAAGATACAAAATCAGGGGTTGGCTTTCTCTTTTTCGGAGCTCTTACCCACAGCCGTGGTGGTGTGCGTGACTCTGGGCCAGCCCTTGTTATGGGCTCCCGGGTTGAACTTAGGTGTTGGTAACTCTGAATTGTATTTGATCTGTCTGTCGATGTTTGTAATTTGTATTTGCTCTGAAGTTCAGGGTGCTGGCTTTTTCCCCTGAACTAAGTGAATGGTATTTGTATGCTGGATTTTAACCGACCAAATAGCAAATAGCTGGATTGTTGAAGCAGTGTGTCTATTTCTTCCCGTAACTCCCTTAACTTCTCCTCCATGGATCTGGACGATATATCACTTGGTGAATATACCTTTAGTAATGGTATTACTTCATTGTCTGTGGTGCCTTTTAGTGGGATATTGTTTCTTTCCTTATCTCTCTTAGTTAGATCTATTTTTGCTTTTGGTTTGTCTGAGATCTGAATTGCTACCCTTGCTTTTTTTTTTTACTCCCGTTGAAGCATAATATATTCTCCTCCTGCCTTTTACCTTTTCTCTGTGTGTATCCCTCAGTTTCAAATGTGTTTCTTGTAAACAACATATTGTAGGATTATGGTTCCTAATATATTCTGCTATCTGCTTCCATTTTATGGGAGCGTTCATCCCATTCACAATCACAATTATGATTACTATCTGTCTTTCTCTCCATCCTGTTTCACCCACTCCTGGTTATACTTTTCTTTCTCTTGTCTGCCTTTCCCTCCTCACTAGAGTTTTGCTTTTGACCACCACCTCCCTCAATCTTTCTGTCCTTCTATCAGCCCCCTCCCTTTTCTTTCCTTTTCCCCTTACTACTTCTTTCTTCCCTTCTATCCCACATTTTGTTTCCCCTTTCCCCTCCACTTGCCTATAGGACAAGTTAGATTTCTATATCTGAGTGTGTTATTCACTCCTTGATCCAATTCCAATAAGAACAATGTTCTAACAATTCCCATCTCTCTCCCTTCTTTCCCTATACTGTAATAGGTCTTTGTGCCTCTTCATGTGATGTCATTTACCCTTTTTTGCCTCCTCCTTTCCTTTTCTCTTATTACAATCTATTTTCACCCCTTAATTCAGCTTTTTATCATCTCATCAAAGTCAACTTAAACCCACCCCCTCTGTCTAGGTCTTTCCTGTCTAGATACCATAATACAGATACAATTCTGTAGAGTTATACATGTCATCTTCCTGTATATGGATGTAAACAGTTTGCCCTTATGCAGTAAGGTGTTTTTTACCTTTCCTGTTGACCTTTTCATGCCTTTTTCGAGTCAAATATTTCAAGATCCAATTTTCCTTTGAGCTCTTTTCATCATGGAGGTCTAGAAGTCCCCTATTTCATTGACTGTCCATCTCCTTCCCTGAAAGATTATGCTCACTTTCTCTGGGTAGTTGATTCTTGGTCGTAATCCAAGCTCATTTGCCTTCAAGAATATCATATTCCAAGCCCTCTGATCCATTAATGAAGAAGTTGCTGGGTACTGTGTAATGCTGCCTGTAGCTTTGTGAGACTTGAATTATTTCTTTCTGGCTTCTTGCAGTATTTTCTCCTTGAGGTGATAATTCTGGAATTTGGCTACAGTATTGCTTGTCATTTTCAATTTTAGATCTCTTTCAGGAGGTGATTGGTGGATTCTTTTAATTTCTATTTTACCCTGGAGTTCTTTGACCTCAGGGCAGTTTTCCTTGATGATATATTGAAAGATGCTGTCCAGGATCTACTTTGTTTTTATCATGTCTTTCAGGTAGACCAATTATTCTTAAATTATCCCTCCTGGACCTATATGCCAGGTCCTTGGTTTTTCTAATGAGGTATGGGGGATGGACTTACAGACCTCCAGAGTCCTTTCCAGCTCTAAAACTCTGAACCTCCCCAACCTTCTGTGACCCTAGAGGAGGAGCAGGAAAAGAAGGCCTTGGGAGTAGTCTCCTAGAGGAGCTCAGGGAGGAGGGAAAGCCTCCATTCTGGACCAGCCTGTGGAGCCATTGGCTCCCTGCCAGCTGCCACATTCTCCAAGCTCTGTAGGCTGGCCTCAGCCCGGGCCGTGCCTCAGCTCGCACTGCACATGGCAGCCAGGACCAGACTCCAGTTTCCATGCACCTTTACTGATGGTCAGCTTTTGCTAGTCAGCAGAGGTCAAGGCCAAGGGCTCCCTGCCCCTCAGAAGTGTTATCTGGGGTTTAGC
Organism: Trichosurus vulpecula; assembly: GCF_011100635.1. Classification (NCBI taxonomy): domain Eukaryota; kingdom Metazoa; phylum Chordata; class Mammalia; order Diprotodontia; family Phalangeridae; genus Trichosurus; species Trichosurus vulpecula. Next base: position 1,682,438 of record NW_023494380.1, read on the forward strand.
TACTCACATCGAGATGACCCTGTCTCCCTCTTCGTCCTCCATTGTCCTCAGTGATTGGATACTTGGTCCATGAGGAGATGATGATGCACCACTCACCCAGGGCCAGCTCAAGGAGGAAAGGTCCACATATTCCCAGAAAACGAGCCTTAAGGCTCTGCCAGGCAGAAGACAGACTCCTCACAAATAGTAACTTCTGCTGACAACTGTTTTTGTAAACATCCGCTCCTCTGAAACTCGCAGCAACCTTGTGTGAGAGGCAGACTGTGCATTACCCATATTTTACAAGTTAAGAAACTGAGCCTGAGAGAGGTGGAGCCATATCCTGAGTCTTAATCCTGGCCTGTGGCCACTCTGGACCTCAATCTCTCTCGTCAGTTTGGTGGGGTGGGGGGAGGTTTGGACGGGATCATCTGAAAGGGTCCTTCCAGTTTGGGCAGCCCAAGGTGCCCTCCAGTAAGCCAGGAAGAGGTCTCCTTTCTTCTTTGGAGTCTAGTGTGCAATGCTTATGAAATGACCCTACAGGACACCATGGGGGGCCCCAAGATCAATCCAGACAACTATGAGATGGATGCGAATGGTGAGCACTCCACAGATGATGAGGCCCAGGCCCAACAGCCAATTCCTGCTTGCGCCCAAGGTAAGTGTGTACCCCCACCTCTTTACAAACGACTTTCCCATTAGATTGGACCAGACTATACTGAAGGAGAGCAACGTCTAACAAGTCTAGAAAGGTATTCTGGGGGCAAGTTGTGAAGCTTGGTTGTTACATGCCAGCAGAAGCTTATATTGGATCTATAGTCCAAGGAGGGGAGGGGTGTGGTAATCCCTGCTGGGCTCTAGAAAAATCCCTTTGTAGTTGCGTGAAGGATGGGTGGCGGTGGGGAGAAGCTTGAGGCAGGAGACAATTTGGGAGGGTGCTGCACTAGTGCAAGTGAGAGGCAGCCATGGCAGGACCAATGTCAGATATGGTGGATAAGGAAAGTATAAGGTGTGGCTATTGATGTGGGATGAGAGGGAGGGAGGAGTCGGGTAACTGAGCTCATGAGCAAGGTGGCAGTGCCCTCAGCAGTAAGAGGGAAGTGTAGAGGAGGGGGGAGAGAGAATTCTGGAAGTTGGATATTCTGAATTTGAGGTGTCTATGGCACATCCAGTTTGAAATATCCAGTGTGCATTTGGTGATTTGGGGCTGGCACTCAGGAGAGAGGTGAGGGCTGGACACATAGCTTTGGGAGTGTTCCACATACAGGTGATAGTTGAACTCCTGAAAGCTGAGGAGGTCCCCAAGATAGTTGAACTCCTGAAAGCTGAGGAGGTCCCCAAGGAGATCGTATAGAGGAAAGGAGAAGGGGGCCAGGACAAAGCCCTGGGGATACCTGTGGTTAGTGGGTGTGATCTGGACATAGACTCAACAGAGAAGGCTGAGAAGGAGAAGCAGGAGAGGAGAAGGTGCCTAGTAGCACCCTCAGCAGAAGAGAAGTCAGGAGGGATGTGGGTCAGAGAAGGATTGTTTGGTTTGGCAGTTAGGATGTTCCTGGGGTCAGCTGCAGTTGAATGATGAGGTGGAAGCCAGATTGCAAGAGCTGAGGAGAGGAAGTGGCAGTGAGAATCTGGCTTTTTAAAGGAGTTGGGCTGAAGGAGGGGAAGAGAGAAATAGCAGGGTGGGCTCTCCTGAGGCTCCTTCAGGGAGAAGGGAATCCAGGGAAGCAGCCCTACTGGAGAAGGGAAAAGACTAGAGAAAAGGCGCTGAGATCAGGGTCCCTGGAGAGGGCTTGGCCTTACTGAGAAGGAGGACCACCTCCTCATGGGAGATGGGACGACACGCGATCCTGAGGTCAGGGTCCTTAGAAGGGGAGAAGTGTAACTTGGGTGGGGAGTAGGAGGAGGAAGGTTCTCAGCTGTGAGGTCTGGGTGTACAGGGGGTGATGTGGGAGGCTTGAGGAGAGAAGGGAAGGTTTGGAATAGCCTTGAGCGGGGAGTCACCACGATTTGCTTGGCATCACCCTGTGAGCCCCCTTCTCTGGCATAACCCCTGACTCTCTCCTGCCCAGGGACCCAGCTGAGCCAGGCCCTCCTCAGTCAGTTCTACCAGCCTCCTGACATGGACGACCACTTTGGGACCTTCCTCCATCCAAGGCTCTAGGACATGTTCAACAAGAGTAAAGTGCAGGATCAAACACCTAAAACAACTCCAAAAGACTCATGATTGAAGCAAGCTATTGGCTCTCTTTTTCTGTTTTGTTTTGGTTTTTCTTTCTCATGGTTCCTCCCATTCGTTCTAATTCTTCCATACAACATGACTGGTGTGAAAATCTGTTTAATAAGAAAGTATATGAGAGCCGATATAGGATTGCACAGCGTCTTGGGGAGCAGGTAGGGGAGGGAGATGCGAAAAGTTTACAACGTATTGAAGTGAATGTTGAAAACTAAAAGTAAATTTATATGTAATTTATACAATTATATATTGATATATGATATGTATAAGATACAGAAATAAATAAAAAAATCTTTTATTTAAAAAAAAGTAAACCGCATTACCCCAAGCACACTAGTTCGGCTGACTGGCATTCTCCATTGCTGCTACGGGCCCAGCCCCCTGTGGGCCTATCCTAAGGCCTGAAGAAGCCCTGAGGAGGGGAGGCCCCTCTTGGCTGTCCTGTGGATTCTAAGTGACTGTATATGTGCTTAAGAATTGAGGGTTTTTTAGTGTAGGCAAACAAAAGGTCAACTTGGGCCTTTCGAGAGCTGGGGCTGCCTGGCTGCAGTGGGTCCCGGGCCTGGGGACAGCAGAGACTGAGACCCTGAGAAGCTGGGAGAGAGCTTGAGCCCCCCACCTCTACCTAAGTGCTAGGTAGCTAGTTCTAGTTGGGCTCCAGAGTTTTGAGGGGAGATTAATAAAATGTTTTTCTTGGGGCATGATGGTGGAGTTGTTGCTGTTGGGGAGGTTCTTGGTTCTTGATCAAGGAATTCTGAAGCCTGGCCTAGGGCGGCAGCAGTGCCACGGTGGGTTGGTAGGAAACATGGAGTCGTGGGGTTGAGGCAGCCAAGTTCAGCAGGTGCCTGGGCTGGCACTGCAGGGAGACAGCTGACCCTCAGGAGTAGCCAAGGAAGCACAGAAGGTTCCGAGATGCCTTTCTACCCTGACAGCCCGTATTCCAAGCACCTGACCAGCTGCGCCTTTTGTGTCCCTCCCGGCCCTGACATTCCATGTCCTATGTTCTAAGGCCCCTCATGGCTGTGTCTTCCATATTCTGTGTTCTCTGGCCCCTCCTAATTCTGACTTTCCATGTCCTATGATCCCCAGTTGCTCACAGCTCTGACATTCCATGTCCTGTGATCCCTGGTTCCTCATGCCTCTGGCATTCTCTTATATTCAAAGGCCTTTCCTGGCTCAGACCTTCCATGTTTTGTGTTCTCTGGTCCCTCCTAACTCTGACATTCCATGTCATGTGATCCCGGCTTCCTCACAGTTCTGACTTTCCATGTCCTGTGATCCCTGGTTCCTCATGGCTCTGGCATTCTGTTTCTTATGTTCTAAGGCCCTTCCTGGCTCAGACATTCCATGTTTTGTGTTCTCTCCTCCCTCCTAACTCTGACTTTTCGTGTCCTATGATCCTGGGTTCCTCACAGATCTGACATACCATGTCCTGTGATCCCTGGTTCGTCATGGCTCTGGCATTCTGTTTCTTATATTCAAAGGCCCTTCCTGCCTCAGACTTTCCATGTTTTGTGTTCTCTGGTCCCTCCTAACTCTGACATTCCATGTCCTAAGGTCCCTGGTTCCTCACAGCTCTGACTTTCCATGTCCTGTGATCCCTGGTTCCTCACAGCTCTGGCATTTTGTTTCTTATCTTCAAAGGCCCTTCCTGGCTCAGACTTTCCATGTTTTGTGTTTTCTGGTCACTCCTAACTCTGACATTCCATGTCGTATAGTCCCTGGTTCCTCATAGTTCTGACATTCCGTGTCCTAAGATCCCTGGTTTCTCTCAGCATTGCCATTCCACGTTTTATGTTCTAAGGCCCTTCTTGGCTCCAACTTTCCATGTTTTGTGTTCTCTTGTCTCCCCCCATCCCCCCACTTTGGGCCACTTGGGTGGCTGAGGGGCCCAGAACTGGCCCAGGGGCAGGTGGGTGGCCAGCGTTCACTGGGAAATGTTCAGAAACTCATCTACTCTTGTCAAGACTGTGGATCAAATGCGGGCCCATCTCCACCTGCAGCATCTAAACTCTGAAATGGGTGTGCCCTGCTGGGGGAAGAGGAATAATACTGGTATCAGTGATTGTAATAATATTAATGATGATAGCTCTGGCCCTTATGTCACTCTTTATTTTGCAAAGCACTTTCCAAAGGTCTCCTATCCTCACAACAACATTGGGAGGTAAGTGTTGCTATCGCCATTTTTCAGATGGGTAAACCAAGTCACTTCCATCTTCATCACAATGCAATTGTCTGCCCATTTTCCTCTGGAACTGTGCATTTCATCATCGCTTATGGCAAAATAATATTCCATTATATTCTTTTGCCACAATTTGTCTACACGTTCTTTATTAGGTGGCCACTTCCTTAATTTCTAGTTTCGGGCTACTATGAAAAGAGGTGGCTAAATAATTTGTGTAAATGGTGGCTCCTTTTGCAATAGGCCTAGAATTGCTATTGTTGGTTCAAAATATATTCACATTTTAGTGCTTTGGGGGCACAGTTCTGACTTGCTTTGCTGAAGTACAAGAACAGTTCTCATCTCCATTAATGATGCATTAGTCTGCCTGTTTTCCCTGAGCCTCAGCGACCTTTTTGTTTTCCAAATTCTGGTGGCTATGAGGTGGAAACTGAGAATTCTTTTAATTGGCATTTCTTTAATTATTAGTAATTTGGAGCATGTTATCATATGGTCTTCGATAGGTTAAATTTCTTCCTTTGAAAACACCCTGTTCGACGAATTAAAAATTGAGGGGATGCCCATCAATTAGAGAATAGCTGAACAAGTAGTGCTATGGTTGTGATGGAATGTTACTGTACCGTAATAGACATTATTCTGCCATAAGCAGGATGATTTCTGAAAAATGTGGGAATATTTCTATGCATTACTGCAGATTGAAGGGAGCAGGAGCAGGAGAACATTGTAAACGGTAACAGCAATGTTGTAATGTTGATCAACTTTGAAAGGCTTAGCTACTCTGATCAACACTTTGATCCAAGACAATTTCAAAGGACCCATGAAGAAAAATGCTATCTACATCCAGAGAGAAAACTGATGAACACTGAGTGTAGATTGAAACATCCTTTTTTCACATTCCTTTTTTTGCTTGCTCTTTAGCCTTTTTTGGCAACAGGGTTGATGTGTAACTGAGGTTTGCATGACTTCACATACATAATTGATATATTGCTTACCTTCTAAGTAGATGGTGGGCAGGCAGAAGAAAGTCATAGAATTTGAAACTGAAAAATTCCTTAAATGAACTTTAAAGATGAACGGATAAATGAAAAGGAAATTGCTTATTTCTATCCTGTGACAATTCATTTATTGAAGAATGACTCTTACTGTTACAAATTTGCCTTGTGGGGGGCGGAGCCAAGATGGCGGTGGGTAAGCAGGAACTAGAGTGAGCTCCATACCCGAGTCCCTCCAAAAACCTATAAAAAATGGCTCTGAACCCACAGAACAGCAGAGGGAAGCAGGGCTCCAGCCCAGGACAGCCTGGATGGTCTCTGGGTGAGGTCTATTCCACATGGAGCTGGGAGCTGGAAGCTGGGAGCTGGGAATGGAGTGGAGCAGAGCCCAGCCTGAGTGGCGTGGACCATCCGGACAAGAAGCCGGGAGGAGGGGGCCCTAGCGCCCTGAATATGTGAGCTGCGGCAGTTACCAGACCCCTCGACCCACAAACACCAAAGACTTCGGAGAAGGTTAGTAGGAAAAGCTGCAGGAGTGGAAGGAGTTCGCGGTTCAGCTTCCAGCCCTGGGGGCAGCGGAGGTGGGGCAGCTAAGGCTGTTGCTGCTTCCGGCTCCAGGCCCACCTGGTGGGAGGAATTAAGTGGCGGATCAGAGCAGGAGTGCAACAGCCTGCTGAAGATCTAAGCCCAGTCTGGACTGGGGGTTCTTGGGGAAGGAGTAGTGCAGGTCTGACAGAGCTGGCACCTCCCCCCCAAACGTGGAACATAGAACTCGTTAGTCTACAAGCAGTCATACCCCACTGAAAAACTCAAGGGTCAAGTTAGTTGGTTGGGAATATGGCCAGGCAGCGAAAACGCACCCAGATTCAGTCTCAGACTTTGGATTCTTTCTTTGGTGACAAAGAAGACCAAAACATACAGACAGAAGAAGACAACAAAGTCATAGAGCCTACAACAAAAGCCTCCAAGAAAAACCTGAACTGGCCCCAGGCCATAGGAGAACTCAAAAAGGATTTGGAAAAGCAAGTTAGAGAAGTAGAGGAAAAATTGGGAAGAGAAATGAGAAGGATGCGAGAAAACCATGAAAAACAAGTCAATGACTTGCTAAAGGAGACCCAAAAAAATACTGAAAAATACACTGAAGAAAACAACATCTTAAAAAACAGACTAACTCAAATGGCAAAAGAGCTCCAAAAAGCCAATGAGGAGAAGAATGCCTTGAAAGGCAGAATTAGCCAAATGGAAAAGGAGGTCCAAAAGACCACTGAAGAAAATACTACTTTAAAAATTAGATTGGAGCACGTAGAAGCTAGTGACTTTATGAGAAATCAGGATATTATAAAACAGAACCAAAGGAATGAAAAAATGGAAGACAATGTGAAATATCTCCTTGGAAAAACCACTGACCTGGAAAATAGATCCAGGAGAGAGAATTTAAAAATTATTGGACTACCTGAAAGCCATGATCAAAAAAAGAGCCTAGATATCATCTTTCAAGAAATTATCAAGGAGAACTGCCCTGATATTCTGGAGCCACAGGGCAAAATAGAAATTGAAAGAATCCATCGATCGCCTCCTCAAATAGATGCCAAAAAGAAATCTCCTAGGAATATTGTCGCCAAATTCCAGAGCTCCCAGATCAAGGAGAAAATACTGCAAGCAGCCAGAAAGAAACAATTTGAGTATTGTGGCAACCCAATCAGAATAACCCAAGATCTGGCAGCTTCTACATTAAGAGATCGAACGGCTTGGAATACAATATTCTGGAGGTCAATGGAGCTAGGATTAAAACCTAGAATCACCTACCCAGTAAAACTGAGTATCATGCTCCAAGGCAAAATATGGATTTTCAATAAAATAGAGGACTTTCAAGCTTTCTCAGTGAAAAGACCAGAACTGAATAGAAAATTTGACTTTCAAACACAAGAATCAAGAGAAGCATGAAAAGGTAATCAAGAAAAAGAAAAAGAAATTGCAAGGGACTTACTAAAGTTGAACTGTTTTGTTTACATTCCTACATGGAAAGATGATGTGTATGATTCATGAGACCTCAGTATTAGGGTAGTTGAAGGGAATATGCATATATATATGGGTATATATATATGTATATATATGTATATATATACACACATATATATGTTTATGTATATATAAGTGAATGTGTATGTATGTATATATCTATGTGTATATGTATGTATGTATGTGTTTATGTATATATGTGTGTTTATATGTATATATATATATATGTAAAAGAGAGAGAGCAGACACAGGGTTAGTTGAAGATGAAGGGAAGATATCTAAAAGAAATAAAATGAAATTAAGGGATGAGAGAGCAACATACTGAGAGAGGGAGATAGGGAGAGATAGAATGGGGTGGATTATCTCCCACAAAGGCCGCAAGAGGAAGCAGTTCTGTGGGAGGAGGGGAGAGGGCAGGTGAGGGGGGAATGAGTGAACCTTGCTCTCATCAGATTTGGCCTGAGGGGGAATACCATACATACTCAGTTGGGTATCTTACCCCACAGGAAAGAAGAGGGAGGAAGATAAAAAAAATAAAAGGCTGGGTGGGGATGATGGAGGGGAGGGCAGATGCGGGTGGAGGTAATCAAAACAAACACTTTGGAAAGGGGACAGGGTAAAGGGAGAAAATTCAATAAAGCGGGATGGGTTGGGAAGGAGCAAAATGTAGTTAGCCTTTCACAACATGAGTATTGTGGAAGGGTTATACATAATGATACATGTGTGGCCTAGGTTGAATTGCTCCACTTCTTAGGGAGGGTGGGTGGGAAGGGAAGAGGGAAGAGAATTTGGAACTCAAAGTTTTAAAATCAGATGTTCAAAAACAAAAAAAAAGTTTTTACATGCAACTAAAAAATAAGATACACAGGCAATGGGGCGTAGAAATTTATCTTGCCCTACAAGAAAGGAAGGGAAAAGGGGATGAGAGGGGAGGGGGTGATAGAGGGGAGGGCTGACTGGGGAACAGGGCAACCAGAATATAAGCCATCTTGGAGTGGGGGGGGAGGGTAGAAATGGGGAGAAAATTTGTAATTCAAACTGTTGTGAAAATCAATGCTGAAAACCAAATATGTTAAATAAATTTAAATTAAAAAAATAAAAAGAAAAAAAAATGTGCCTTGTGTTAGGCCCTGAGGATACCATGGGAGGTAAAAGACAGCCCCTGCTCTCAGTGAGCTCAGAGTGTAATGGGGGATACAACATGCAAATAACCATGTGTAAACAAGCTATATACAGGATAAGTAGGAAATAATTAACAGGTATAATGCAAGAGAATTAAGGGATGTTGAGAAAGATTGTTCTATAGAAGGTGGGATCTTAGCCAGGTCTTGAAGGAAACCAGGGGATCTAGGAGGTGGAGATGAGGAAAGAGAACATGGTAGGTATGGGGTCAGCTAATTAAAATGCCTGGAGTCTGGAGATGGAGTGTCTTGCTCAAGAAACAGAAAGGAGGCTGGTTTGACTGGACTGCAAAAATATGTGGGACATGGGCTATAAGGTATAAGAAGACTGAAAGGTAAGAAGGGGGTGAGGTTCTGAAGGGCCTTCAACGCCAAACCAGGGTGTCCCATAAACATGGCGAGAATTCAATAACAAGGAGAAGAGGGTGATCAACAGTATCAAAAACTGTTCAGGAACAATTAGGACTGAAAAAAGGCCAATTAAGAGATCATTAGTGACTGTAGAGGGAGCACTTTCAGTTGAATGATGAAGTAGGAATCCAGAATAGGAGTTAAGAGAGTGAGATGAAAAGCAGTGGAAGCACCTGGTGTAGATGACTTTCTTCAGGAGTTTAGCTGCCAAAGGCAGGAGGGCTAAGGGATGGATGGATCAGATGAGGTTCTTTGAGGATGAGGGACTCACGAACTTGCTTGTAGTCCATGGGGAAGCAGCCAGTAGACAAGGAGAGATTGAAGATTAGTGAGTGTGGGGATAATAAAAGGGGCAGTCTGCTGGATGATAGGATGAGATGGGTTCCCTTGTTCATGCAGAGGGGTTTGCCTTGGTGAGGAGAAGACCCGCCTTATTATGGGAGACTGGAGTGAAGGAAGAGATAGTGGCAGAAGGCATGTCAGTGCTGTGAGATGAGAAGGAGGGGAGAAGAGGGAGCTCTCAGTAAATGGCCTCAATGTTTTTAGTAAACTCTTGAGGCAATGTTCTCAACTGATAGTGTAGAGGAAGGGCAACTGGGGGGTTTGAGGAGAGGTGAAAAAGTTTGTAATAGCTTTTGTGGTGAGTGGGACCATGAGTTACTTAGACATGTGTAAAAAAGATTGCCTTGCTGCAGGGAGAGCCCAGTTGCGGTTATGTAACATAAAATTGTAGAGGATTTGGTCACCATCATTTCCCGATTTCCTCCAGCTTCACTCAGCAGCCTGTGTGAAGGAATGATGGTAGGGTCAAGATCAAGAAGAGTGCCAGAAACTCACAAGAAGAGGATAGTTCAGAGTTCAACTATTTCACCAAGGGGTCAAGATGCAGAAGGGAGGAGAGTGTAGCCAGGGTAGGGGTGATGAGCTGGGAAACAACTGAGGGGTTGAGGGATGGGGGTTGTGATGGGTTTGGGGTTGCAAGGCAGAGGGAGGGGTAGAGTGATAATGATTCTGATCAGATGAGGACATTTCACCTTTCTTGAACATGGAGGTGTCTTATTTGTGGGTGATGGCAAGATCAAGGATATGACCTTCTATATGTGATGCTGAGGCAGGGTAGCAGGTCATGTGAAATGAGTAAAATGAGGAAATCTGTGAGGTAAGGGTGTTGGAGACACTATCAACATATATGTTGAAGTCCCCTAATGATGAGGGAGATGGAGTGCATGAGGCAGATACAGTAAAGCAGCATGCAGGCTGGGAGATGTGAGATAAGATGCCCAATGTGACCAGCCAGAAAATGTGATCAAAAAAGTCTATGCATTGAAGCCCCCACCGTCTTCTTTCCTGTGTGTTTTTGCAGGGCACCTCTTTACCCGATATTCCAGTACAACTCTTCTCCTCCCCTTTCCTGCTGCCTTTGCTTATCTGTATGGACTCCAGAGCAGCACCCCTCTTTTCCCTTTCTTGTTCTCTCTGTTTCTCTGTGTGACAAAGGCACCTTGGCATTGCCTGATATCCCTGGAATTCCAGAGCTGTGCCTGCCCTTCCTCCCCTTTCCCCTATCCCATAAAACTGTTTATAGACAAGACACCTAACCCCAATAATTGCTTTGGCTCCCACTGGGGAGCAGAGCCTGCTCTGCCTTCCTTAGAGGAGGAGGCCTGCTTGGGTGCATCACCCCAATAAATTCCTTTCCATAACTTGGAGAACTGAGAGAATATCTTTCAGGACCGCAGGCCCCGTGCATCTTTACTCCATCATTCCTGGTGGCACCCCAATATTCTTGGGCTGCATCCTGAACTCATCACTAATATGAGGATAGAAGGTGAGTAGAAGAGAAAGCCAGCGAGGCAGATACTGAACACAATGGGGAAAGAAGGGCGGTGTCCTGGAGGCCTGGAGACAACACTTACCAGACTTTTGACTGAGGGGTAGATGTGGATTGAGTGATCCTCAGAGAAGCTATTGAGTGATGGTGGAGAAGGAGAGCCTGGAAGTGACAGAGGAAAGCAAGGAGTGTTCTGACTCTCACACCTTAATTACTGAGTAGGTTGAATGAGTGAACACATAACCAGTGTTTGAAAGGGAGGCCAGGGAGGCTGTGCCATCAGGAGGCAGCCAAGTAGATCTCAGAGTGGGAAAGGGAAAGATTTAAGGTGAAAGCACATTTGTTACCTTTGGAGCTGGCGTTCCTTTAGGCACAATGGAAGAGGTGGGCAGCTTTAGAGTGGGACGCTGAGCTATGCAGTGGAGGGATGGGTGGTGTGGGAAAGGGGAGAATGGAAAACTGAGTTTGAGCATTGAGGGGGAAAGGAGGCAGAACATAATCACTGGAATAGGAAGGGGATGACCGGGGGCAGAGTCTGTTAATCATTGAGGAATGATTTCAGGTAAGTTTTCATTTTCCATAGAGGTGAAGGCTAAGGGTACAGTTTCCTCAGGACTTTAGATAGTTCAGTCAAAGTGGCGAGTTCTGGAATGGTGTTGTTCTCTTTCTCCAGAGTCAGGAGAACAGGCTGGAGACTTAATAAAACAGCCTTTCTCTTCTTCCCTGGAAAGGAGGATTCTCATCTTTGAAGGAATGTTATTTTCTCCCCTTACATCAAAGGGAGGTGCCTGGCATCAGGAGGAAGGGCATTTGATGCTGGAGATGAGGAATCAATTCTTTTTATATCGGGGATATACGAAATTAATCAGAGGAAGTTACTGCAAAGATACCCCGCCCTTACCTGTTTCCATTCTCTTTTAACTCCATTCGTTGAGGTTGTGCAAAACCTTCTCAATTTTATATAATCAAAATTGTTAATTTTGACTTTTGGGTTCTACTCTATCACTTATATAGCCATGAACTCTTCCCTTATCCATATACTTGAAAGGTCAGTTCTTCCTTACTCTTCTGGTTTGTTATTTCATAACCAATTACTCCAAAAACTGCTTTCCAATTTTCCCAATTTTTTTATCAAATAGCTTTTTCCTTGTAACCAGAGTCTTCAAGTTTCTTGAACACTCTGCTGCCGTGTTTATCTGTTTCTGTATGTTGTGCATTGAATCTGTTCTACTTCTTGATCTCTCTCACTCTCTTTTTTTTACCCATACCAAATGAATGATCCTTGCTTTGTAGTATAGTTTGATGTTTGTTACTGATAGACTTCCCTTTCTTTGCCACTTTTTGCATTATTAACCTTCAGGTTCTTCACTTTTTCTTCTTCTATGTAAATTTCAAAATTATGTTTTCTAGCTCCATAAAATATTGCTTTCATAATTTGGGATGGTATTTAATGAGTCAATTAATAGACATAATATAGTTACTGTTCTTATTTCGGCTCAACCTATTCCCAAGCACATACTTCTCCAACTCTTTAGGTCTGTCTTTACTTCCACAAAAAAGTGTTTTGTAATTGAATTCATATGGATCCTGGATTATTTTACTAGATACATGCCCATATATTTTACAATTTCTATACCTGGTTTGAATGGAATTTCTCATTCTAACTCTCACACAGTGGAATACAGCTAGTTCATAGGGATTTATTTTATATCCTGAGTCTTTACTGAGTTGATTATTTCATTTAAGTTTTGGTTGACTCTTCAGGATTTTCTAAGTAACTTATTTCATCTTCTACAAAGAGTGATAATTTTGGTTTTTTGTTTATGCTTATTCCTTCATCTAGTCTTTCTTGTGTTATTGCTAGCATTTCGAGGACTATATTAAAAGGGATAGATATTTCTGGTGTATAAATCCATATCCAGACAGCCATTTCTTTTTTACACCAAAACATGCAAAAATGGGGGGTTGCACCTTCTCTATGGGTGACTCTGCAAATACAGGGGTGCCAACAACAACCAAGACGCCCTAAACCTTCACAGCCACTTTATTACAGTCACTCATATGGGGAAGTTTTCCATAGTATTTTCTCTCCCCAGAATCATTAGTTTTTCCTAAGCACTTGACCTGCAATCAGGGGAACCAATAGGAAGCAGGGAACTTTTGACAGAATTACTCTGTCTTTGTTCACCCGCCCCGAGAGATGAGTGGACCACTGTGGTAGAAAGATGCAGGGAGTGAGAGGTGGGTTTCTGAGAAGGTAGTCTCTCAGGGGATACAATATACTGTAGCTAATGAAAGAATGAAAGGGGATGTTCAGATTAGTGGGACAAGAAGCTGACCTGCAGAAACACACAAAGAATTGGGGCAGGGGAGAAGGAAATCATCATAAATTATCTATCCATTTGCTTAACAGATGAGTTAAAGGATAGATCAACAGTACCTGCCTCCTGCTTTTTCTTTTGATGTTTTCCTTGATTCACCTGATTTGTGACCTGTCAAATTGTCACTGTTTTTGTCCTTCCTTCTCAAAGAGGACCAATGATATGAGGAAGGTGATGTCTTGACTTACAAGTGAATTGGATTTAAATGAGGCAAGGCTGTGCAAAATCACCAGTCTCACCCTCTCCTCCAGAGCCATCTGGTTCCAGTGCAAAGATATAAATCAGGATGAATCAGGATGGCCCAGAATGCACTGGGAACCCTGGCCCATTGGTTCCCCACTGGCAACCACTCCTCACCTTACCATGAGGTTAGTATTGAGGATATGAATACTCCTGGGTCAGTCCTGGTCTGAGCCCTCCAGGGACTCTATCACAAAACCAGAATACACTAGTGAGAGTGACCCAGGTGGTTGCTCCAGCAGGGAACCTTGTGGTATGCTTGCTTTGTGTCCCAGGAATACCTGATGGACAGATGTAAATTTTTCCGTTTAATTCTATCTACAGTGGTCATCTACCCATATGCACCCCAATACACCCCTCCCCCAACTTGCACCAGAGGAATATTTAATCTGTGGCTTATGATTTCTGAGTGAAGAGTGAAACAAGCAGGATTTCAGCCCACCACCTGATGGCTGGCCTACAAGCCAACTCTCCGGGGGTTTAGGAAGCAGTTTTGGACACAGTTAGAAGATCCTTAATGGCAGTGAACACCCCTTCTGTAAATTCTCTTAAAAATAGCAGCACCAAAATATTAAGCAACGTCACTGACCAATGTTGACCCTTCCCTCCACTCATCCTTCCTCTTCAGCTTTAGGGTAAATTGGCACCAGAAATTAAATGCTGTACTTGTGGCTGTACAAACATTCCCTTCCAGCTCTAAAACTAGGATGGTTCCTGATATACAAGGCTGGTAGGCTTAAGGCTTATTTCCAGTTGTAATAAGTGTAGTTGGCTGAGTGTCCCACCAGTTTGCCAGTGGGTCCTGGTTCCAATTCCACCTTCCTGAGTAGGCCATCTTGGTTAATACTGAGGGACCTCTCTTTTGCTACAGGTCTATGTTCCCAGGTAACTCTATCCCTGGCTGAGTTACTGCTCATCTGTCCATGGTCTCCTATGCTGTACTTATGAGGGTATTTATTGTGAGAGTCAACAAAACATTTGGAGACATTATGCTGTAGCTGGAGGCAATATGCAATGCAAAGACTCCCCCAAAGTCGACTCTAAACTCACAGGACACCAGCCTCCACCTGCCTTCCTGGCCACTAGTTCTACCCCATGACCCTCATTCTCCTCAAACCCCATATCCAGTCGGTTGGCGACTGTCTAGGGTTTAGAAAGCGATGAAGAAAATGTTACTAGTGCAGCCTACACTTAAAAGTGTGTCATGTGTACATTTTACTTTTTCAGGAAGCCAGTTATTAAACATCTAAGAACACACTCATGGATTATAGTCATATGCTATCACTCCCACCTCCATTGTATTTTTCCTTGCAAGATAACCTCTTGAAACATTGTTTGAATTATATCTCTTGCCTCCTCCAAAACATTCAGGGCTGCTCCCTATTGCCTATAACATAAACTCAAACATTCTTTACAGATCTAAGAAAGACCTCAGTGGTCAGCTAGTGCAGGCCATTGCTACAAAAAAATCCTTTCAAATATGTATCTAATAGGTTGTTATCCAGCCTTTGCCTAAAGGCTAGGAACCCAGAGGGTCTTCCCTTCCCAGTTTGTTTGGTTTTTTTTGAGTTTTGATTAAAGGGGCCATCCCTTGATTAACTTCTTAAAGAGGCCTATTCACTAAATGGGCATTACCTCACTCACAGCAAGCACCTGAAAAGACCTTAGCCTGAAAGGGCCAGGGTCTCTCATTGTATCCTGGGCCATCTCCAGTCATCCTGGTGAATATCAGGCCACTGGACCCAGATGGCTCTGGAGCAGAAATTGAGGCTGGTGACCTTGCACAGCACTCCCTCACTCAAATCAGTCAAATGAAAGTCATGTCATCATTTCCCTGATGCCATGGTCCTGTTTGAGAACAAAGGACAAACACGACAACAGCAAAGGCCTCCTGTGAGCTGCATGAGTGACTACTTCCCAAAGCATGCCATTCCTTTTTTGGATACTTCTAAGTGGTAGAATCTACTACTTTCTCATTATCAACATTTTAAAACATCAGGACTCTAAATCAATGCAGTGACCAACCCTTATTTCTACAGACTGACAGGGAAGCATACCTCCCTCTTTTTATTTCAGGAAGAAAGCTACAAAATTAGATGAATTTCATCAGACATATGTCAGGCTTTTTTGCTTAGATAAGGCTTAAATTTGCCTCTGAAATGTCTGTTTACTACTAGTCCTCCCCTCTGGCATCAAAAAATAACAAGCTTATAAATGACAATCTTTAGCCGCTAGCCTTACAGGATTTTATGAAAAACAAGAACAAAAAACAGCTCCACAACTCACCTCCCTGGAAGAAAAGACTGTTTTTTTTTTTTTGTGAATCTAAGGTCTTAGGCCAGGCCTATGATATTATTGCCAGACTGAGGAAAATTGCCTTTCGAATTACATCCAGTCCAACCTTCAACACCTAAGCATTTAGGGGTTCTACACGTTGTCCCTTTGGGACATTAAGAATGCCCCGATTCTAGATTGTGACGTTGTTCCATTCCTACTCTTCGCTAGAAACGGAATTTCTATTTTATGCTTGATATCCAGAAGCCATTAAGAAAGTGGAAGGGCAGAATAAGTGAGCTTTTGCTTTATTTGACTGTAGAGACCATTATAATAAATTGTGCTTGTTGGTGTGCTAACACAAAGAGAAGCACTATAGCATGCTGTTATCATCATCATCATCACTACCGCTATTATTCCTGTTCTGCTAAGCAGAGAAAAAGCTTCATGCATCTGGGTCCCAATATAGAATTAGACGTGCGAGCCATTCATAAAGAAAACCCAAATTCTCTGTTTTACTTACAATAAGTCAATTGATTTAACAATTATTGGTAATGTATTACTTCACAGATTCATGGGACAATTCCCTCTCCCCTCAATTTCATATATATCTATATATACATTTATGTATGTATATATATGTGTGTGTATATATGTGTATATATATGTGTATGTATGTGAATGTGTATATCTATATACACACCCACAAACACACACACACACACACACACACACACACACACACATATATATATATGTATATATATATATATATATATATATATATGTGCTGATGAAGAAGTTTCCTGAAGATACTGGATAAAGAATTTAACATGGGGTGGTGCAGTGCAGCATGTATAAGCTGAAGGGGTCACTAGTGGAAAAAAGCCCTGGGATGGCTCTGGAGTTAGGAGAACCTGAGTTCAAATCTGCATTCAGACTTACTAGCTGTGTGACTCTGGGCAAATCACTTAACCCCTGTTGCCTTCCAGGGCTCATGCTGAGGTAAATCAAAGACAAGTGATTTTTCTTACTTTGTCACTATCCCCTTCATCAGATTTAGTGGTCTGCATTGCAAGTACTTTTCACAGAATAACTAGAATATAATCGTGACTTGAAATCCATTTCCAATACAGCAGGGCATTCTTGACGTTTGAGTCACATTCTCAATGCTTCATGGGGTCCTATGAGTCCAGGTGGAAAGAATTCAGGAAAGGTGAATGGGGTGTGAATTAGGTTATTCAGGATCTGGGACAGCCCCTGGACTTGCCTCTACCTTCCTACCCCTGAGCCATGTCACTAAGACTCGTTTTGTGACAAACTAAGTCCATATTTGTCTATTTGTTATATTCCGCGGTACTATGCCCATCTAGTCCAATGCTGAAGTAAAAACAGCCCTATTCTTCTGTTACAGTTTTCACCTCAGCCTACTTTGACCTCTGTTGCTAGGCTCCTATCTCTCTTTGGAAGAGCTCACTCAGTTTTGCTGTCCCCCTTCTCCAAGCCTCTGCATTGGGGTGTGGCTGAGCAGAAGAAGCACTATTTGGTCTCAATGATCCTTTCCTGAAGAGTACTTTAGTGCTGATTTCTCTTTCTATATCTTCACCTAGAATCTCTTTACCATGCGTATTAACAATGCATACTAAAGAGATTGCCCCTCATGCTTAATCATTATCGGTTGCCCCAACATGTACTTGGCACACATCAAACCAATCCCCTGGCCACTTAGGCTAGTATCATCTCTCCATACAGGGGTCACAGAGGGAGTCGAATTAGAAAGAAGGCCTCTGAGTCTCTGGGTTATATCTTCATGTTCTTAAGAAAGAATGGTAATATAAAAGAGGAATACAGCAGGGGTGAAGGGAAGAGAATGAAGATTAGGGAAAATTTTCTCACATAGTCAAGGTGCACAAGGAGACATCTATACAAACAAGGAGGCTGGGATAGCAGAGTGGGCGACTCACACCTGAATCTGTGGAATATTTGATACCATTTTATATCATTTTTAATTTCAACCCGACCCAGAGCCTGAATTAATGAGTAACTGGAAGGAGATCCAGGACCTGGGCTTCTTTGTTCTCTGAGTAAACTCAGAATACCCCTATCTCTGTCGACAAGGCCAGATGAGACTAACCTAAGGACATTCTTACCCCCGTTAGCCACTAAAGGATAACACCCTAACGCCAAGAGAGACTACCTTGCTTATTATTAACTGACGTTTGTCAACATTCTTTACAACCCTATTCTATTAAGGGAAATTCTTGTATCATGGTTAAACATACATGGGGGTCATGGAGGTGAGGTAATGCAGGCTTGCTGGGTCTGCTAAAATAATGAATTTCTTTGACAGGGTTTCTCCTGTATACATCTTGACTTTCTTACCTTTGGCACTTAGGCAAACAGGTGTTCCTCAATGACTGGTGAAATGTTTCCCTCAGTCCTGAAGGAGGACTGAAAACGGATACTGGCAGAAATAAAGAAGTGATCCTTCCTGTCCCAAACCAGCTTGGAGACAGAAAACAGACCAGGAATTCGGAACCCTAATGTGATATTTGAACGAATGCGGTGCGGGGGTGGGGAAAACTTCCTTTTTAAAAATTCTATCCTGGCCACTCAAACTGGAGCCACCAGAAGGAATATTTACAAAAGGGATATATTTAGGTTTGTCATCCACTTATGCTCTGACTCCTTGTACGTACAAGGAAGCTAGCTTACCTATGCTTTAAGGGAAAATAATAAACAACATGAATTTTTCTATCACTTGCTTGTTTGCCTCCTTCAACCAAATTTTCAGGTTTAACAAATCTTACTCTCACCTTAACTGATCAAAGAAGGGAAGGATATGTACACACGCACACATGGCTGGTTACCAAAGTACATCTCACTCAACAAGGAAATGAGAGAATGGAAAGATAGTTTAAGGGAGTATTAAGCAAAACAAATTCTAAAGATGTGCAAAAATAATTATGGCCAACAAACTGTTCCAGCCCAAGCCCCATCTGGTCATTGATTGGGCCCTGATTGCGCCTCGTGAATGTAAACAGAAACTGTTTTTGTTTTAGCCAGAAACCCTGAGCGTGTTCCCCTCCCAGGCTGATTTTTTTTGACTAGCCTCATTTCTTTTTTTTTTTCTAAACTCAGAGTTTTTATTTTTAGTTTACAACACTCAGTTCTGCATGTTTTTGAGTTCCAGATTTTCTTCCCCTCCCCCCCAGACAGCATGGAATCTGATATATGTTCTACATATACCTTCCCATTGAACCTAGTTACACAGTAGTCAAGTTGTGTAAAGAAGAATTATGACCTATGGAATGAATCATTTCTTCCCTAGCCTTAATCACTCAGTGGGCATTGCCTCAGTCAAACAAGGTCT